>NC_063190.1:26454301-26459301 GCF_017589495.1 Alosa alosa | reverse complement strand
AAAAGGTCTTAACTGGTCAAAATGGCACTTTCCTAACTCTTCCCATTATGAAATGGTGTGTACAGTACGTTTTGGGAGTAAATTACCAAAATTGTTTTGGGTGGACATGATATCATCAAAGGGGTTAAGAGAGATTCTTTTGAAATGAAACTATGTGCCTATTCTTTTCCGACGGGCAGCAGCAATATTGTCTCCTCAAAAAAAATTCAATTAAGTCGTTTTAAAGCAGTGCATTCAGCAGCTGATCAAAAGAGCAAAGAGGGGGAAAAAAACCCTCCTTCAGATTCCACCTCACATATTCTCTCTTTAATCAAATGGGCGTCCCGTGCGGGATATGAAAACGGGCAATTGGGCAGGACGTGATGAAGGAGGCCGACAATCGGCTGGCCCGTGCCTGACCCCCATCGGGAGCGCAGGTACAAAAGCCGCCACTGTAACCCGGCAGCGGCGGAGGCGGCGTCCCTGTGCCGAGTTAGCGATTAGCCCCTGAGATTGGCCTGTCAGCTCGGGCTGGGAGATGGGGTTAGGATGGGTGGACGAGTGCGCCAGAAGAAAGAATGAATGAAGGAAGGCAAGGAAGAAAGAAAGAATGAGAGGTAGAAGGAAAGAAAAGATGGATGGAGGGGCTCCGTGCTCTCCCTCTGTCCCCGACTTGTCTTGTTAGGGAGGGAGGTGCAGGGCAGCGGAGGGGTTGTTTGGGGGTGGGGGTCACGATCACTCGACTCGAAAGGGGCCACACTCTTCAAAGGCCGTGAGGGGTGGGCCCAGCCGGGTGGGCGGGTGGGGGGTGAAGAGGGGTGGAGAGACTAGCGGAGGGCCCCGCGGTGTGTCCTCCACATCTGAGGCGCCATATGAAAGGCAAACAATAAGCAATCTGTTTGTCCGGCCCGGCGAAACCTGCCGCTCCACTTTCATCCGCCGGCTCCCATTTCGGCGGGGTCACGACTTTAGTCAAACATCAATTACGGTTACGATGGCCCGTTTGATCTGGAGGCCCTCGCGTCAGCATGCAGTCAGGACAGGGGGAAAATGCGCTAAGACAATACACTGATTGTGTGTGCTGTAATGTGTCCTTTCTTCTTCTTCTTCTTCTTCTTCTTCTTCTTCTTCTTCTTCTTCTTCTTCTTCTTCTTCTTTTTCTTTCTCTTCTTCTTCTTCTTGCTATTTTCTATGTGCCCGTCATGCTCTGTTGGGCCCAGATGTCTCTGAGTCTTTAGTGTGACTCACCTTCCATACCCTCATCCAACTTTGCAGTATATTCATGTGTGAGACTTGTGCGTGTATTCGTGTTTTTATTTGTGTGAGACCCTCCTTCATTTCAAACCTATCAGTAATATTAAGCTCACCGAAGACAGGGCAGTGGAAACAAAAAAAGGTTTTGTACTCTCTTTTGCAGGTTTTTGATTTCAGCACCAAGTAAAACAGGCTGGTTGCTACTTTCATATTGTTTCAAATTGTGGAGCTTAGCTAAGTACAGTTGAACCAGGAATGCAAAATCAAATTTCTCACACAGGTGTTCAAAATATTGTCTAGCAGTTCTAGAAATTAAGTGGAAAATCCTCATCAGTCATTTAAAACTATTCTGCTCCAGATGTGTGTGAGCTCCCTTTGGTACAGCTTAGGTGTGGTACTCTGTGCTAGCTCTATATGTTCTTGTCAGCTGTTTGTCTTTCTCTCCATCCATATCTCGCTCTCCATCTCTCTGTCGCTCTCCATCTTTCTGTCTCTTCTCCTTTCCCTCGTGCGTCCCCTTCGGGTTCCGCGTTGCCGGCTAATTCGGTGCTGCAGGAGGAGAGCTCTTTACGTTTCCTCCCTCGAAGCCAGTACAGCTGTGTGTCTGACAGGGCGGCGGGATTAGGCAACCAAATGAACTCGTAATAAAATGAATCAATCATGGTGACGTTCTGTTTAAACGTGGCTATTGAAAACATTTCGCCGTTTTCCTTGGGTGCGCTCCGCAGGCCGGGGCCTGAACGCGTAAAAATAGCAGCCGCCTTGTTTTTAATGTAAACCCTCGAAGGAGCTTCATTTGTCTACCCCTGTACCCCCTTTTTATTTTCTCTCTGTGCCTATTTGAATCTGTTTCTCCGAGTTTCTAGTAATTATCCTATTTATTTGTCTTGTCGTGTGTTGTGAAAAACGGGAACTCACAGCTCCTAATTTGTTGCCATGGGTGTTTGTCGGTGAGACAAATGAGAGTGTGAAGTTTGGTCAAAACACATTCGCCCCGCAGGCAGAGAGACTCTTGATTGTATATTCTTAACAATATTAAATGTTGCACAAATGTCTCCCTTTCATTTGCGTTTCTGCCTGCATCTCCAGTTTTAAGGCAATACCACTAATGAATTGGATCAAGGTGACATAGTGTGGTGTCTGAACCCGAGGAGAATGGAAGCCGCGGCACACCCCCAAATCCACATTTGTAAGGAAATTGAGATCAGGGCGAACGAGGAGGCATTGCGTTGTCACTTAATGAATTACTTAATGCATCCCTCCGTTGCTTAATTGAATTAATTAGAGGACTAATTGGGCAGAGTGATGATGGCTTCCGGGGCTGTGCAGGCCTTGATGAGCTGAAGGTACAGTGCTTTGACAATGCCTGCATATGTGCAAGTGTGTGTGTGTGTGTGTGTGTGTGTGTGTGTGTGTGTGTGTGTGTGTGTCTGATAAAGAGAAAGGAAAAGAGAGAGAGAGAGAGAGAGAGAGAATGCGTCTCCTGGGATCCATGCGGGCTTGTGGGCGCGTGGATGGAACCCTTGCAGAGCCGCAGTACCGCTCCCCTCTGCAGGGTCAGGCTATACCAGGGGGCCCAGAGAGCAAGAGAGAGAGAAGAGAGAGAGAGAGAGAGAGAGAGAGAGAGAGCCCTCACTGGCTCCTATGCAGATCTCTAGAGGGAACACACTTTTTGAGAGGAGTTTTGAGAGGAGGACAATAAAACAGGGATGTTTCTCTGTGCGCTTGTTACTAAGTGAGTGAGTGAGTGAGTGAGTGAGTGTGAGTGAGTGAGTGAAAGGGTTACTCGAGGGTGGGTGGGACAAAGTGTATCCCCTTCATAATGGAATTCAGAGATGCTGTACATTATAACCAGTATGGTAATTGTATAACATAATTGTATGTAGCTTACTCTGGTGCTGTTACACATGTGATTGTGTGTGTGTGTGTGTGTGTGTGTGTGATTGTGTGTGATTGTGAGTGCGTGCGTGCGTGCGTGCGTGCGTGTGTGTGTGTGTGTGTGTTGTGGCGTGTATTGATCAGAGTGGTTCTCTGTGGGCAGGTCTGACTGCGGCGGCGATGGCCGAGGCCATGAAACTGCAGAAGATGAAGCTGATGGCCATGAACAGCATCCACGGAGCCAGCAGCCAGAATGGCACTGAGTCGGAGAACGAGGAGCTCAACTCCAACGCAGGTAGAGTACACACACACACACACACACACACACATGCATGCATGCATGCATGCTTACTCACATATCCACACATGCACACACAGCCACACACACAGACGCACGAAGGAGCACGCAGGCACACACTCACACACATAGACACACACACACACACACACACACACATATACTGTCACAGATCCTCTAAGCCGTGTGTCTACCTGCGTATGTGGGCAAAACACTCCATTTTTCTCTGTCTCTCTCCATCTCCATGTCTCTCATACACGAGAACTCTCACTCAGACACACTGGAAACCATTTCATCCATATAGACTTGCATACACATGTGCCATCATAAGCATAGAGCACAGAGATAGTCACTGCCATGCACACACACACACACGCACACACACACACACACACAGGCGCACACACACACACACACACACACACACACAGGCATACACACACACACGCACACACACACACACACACAGCTGTCACATGGCACCTTGAACTCCACTTCAACGGCAGCTCTGCTCTGTGTTCCGTGCTCTCTGAACCATATCACCTCCCCTCGTGGGTCCTGTGCAGTGTCAGAGCAGACCTGTTTAAAATTAGTCTTTAGGTCCCCCCGCACCCCGTCCAGACCCCTCCGTTAATAATGACCTCCGCACATTTCCACACATCCCTAATTTTCACCATTTACAACCCCACTGGCCTCCACTCTCTGTTTCCTACTAGAAAATAAAACAGTCCCACATTGAGCAGTTATAAAATATACATTCAGATTGTGATCGATGTAAACAGGCATTTAGAAAGAACGTGAGCACTTTTACTGAAGCAGCAAACAAGAAAGGGCATCGGTTAAAAATGAAGCGCTGCACTCTCCATCTTTTTATTTATTTTCCATTTCTCTTTCCCTCTTTCTTTTGAGTTATCTCTCGTTCTCGTGTCTTTCTCTTTCTGTCTTTCTGTATTTATTCCTCCATCTCTTTCTATATTTTCTCTCTCTCTCTCTCTCTCTCTCTCTCTCTCTCTCTTCCTTATCTCTGTGTGTGTCTCTCTCTGGGTCGGTGTCTGTGTTGGTGTGGCAGCGCTAGCTGGGCGGTGGGAGTAATTGGCCCTGGCCCACGCGTCCCCCACTCACTGGCTGCGTGTTTTATTGAGCCTAATGACGTCCTTAATGGCCCCGACCTGCCTGCGCATTTAGATGGGGGTGTTAGTAGCACAGGCGCCTGGGCAATGCACACTGTCACTGAGACTAACAGGGTTTACAGGCTACACACACACACAAACACAGGCGTGTGCGCACGCACGCGCGTACACACACACACACACACACACACAAACAGACACAAACAGACACAAACACAGATAAACACACACACACAGACACACAGACACACACACACAGACACACACACACACACACACAGATACAGACACACACACAGACATAGACAAACACACAGACACACACACATTTTCAATGGACATGAGCACACACACACACACACATTTCCAATGGACATGAGCACACAAACAAGTGCATGTGCATAAGCACCGACACACACACACACACACACACACACACACACACACACACACACACACAC
>NC_063190.1:26436801-26449301 GCF_017589495.1 Alosa alosa | reverse complement strand
AGACATATGTTGTATGTTGTCTTTATTTTATTTTGTTTTATTTATTTCTATATTATCATTCTATTCACTGTTATTAAAACAGTGTAATTAAAACAATGGTTCAGCATTCACTGATTTTAACACCATAGATTTTTTCATATTAGACCGTGTCTTGTAATGGGTAGATGTGTGTGTATGTGTGTGTGAGTGCGTCCATATGTTACACATCAGTAAGATTATATCTGATATTTCACCACCTCATTCACTCTCTTTGATAAGAGTTCAGTTGTGCCTTGTGAGGACAAAAATATGCTCTTATAAGATCACATTGCACGTCGTAGACAATGACCCTGAAGTCTGCAATTCTTCATAGACATGACACTCGCCACAGTTAAGTGACGTGATTTTCAAAGCTTCATTGCAACTCAAGTGGTCAATCAATAATGTGTCTTAATCTCATTCGTCACTGATGGTTTTTTGAAATGGAACAGCAGTCGGAGGAATGAAAGCCCCAAAATAGCGTGACCTCTTTTTCACTCGGGTCCTCAGTCTTGAAAAGAAGAGGGGTGGCACAAACAATATTTATGGATCAAAGAACTGCTGTCACCTCGGCTGGCCGGGCTAAGTACCGCTGCTCTCCTCTGTCTCGGTATCCTGCTGACATATCAGAAATCTGCCCATTCTTTTGTCCTTTAGCAGAAATATTCCCCCATGTTCCGAGCATCAGAAATTAATGTTCCATAAATCATCTGTCTCAGTAGGACAGAGGCCACACGCACACACACACACACGCATACACACGCACACACACACACACACACACACACACACACACACACACACACACACACACACACACACACACACACACACACATACACACACACACACACACACTGACCACTGTGAGGATGGGCTGCCCGCCACTAGAGATTTCTCAGAGTACACACATGCTCACACACTGTATCACACTCAGATATTTTGAGCACACACATACTGTACACTCACAGATACTCACATGTGCACACACACACATACTCACATGTGCGCACACACACACACACACACACTCTCGTGCATGCACAGATACACACATATTCACAGATATTCATAAACACACTGAAACCACCACACACACTCAGATATGCTTACTCATATTCACAGATCCTTACAAACCTATGTATGCATTTGTGAGCAGTATGCCCTCACACAAAAGCACATGTCACAATTCAATTCAGTGTACAACCTTATGCAACCCCATCAGCCCTTTCGGTAACACTTTACTGAAACCCAGTATCCATAAAGCATTAGGAACACATTTAATGTAATGGTAAGAATTCACCATGCATTGCAACAACTAACTTTACACAGCTATTTATGAATAGACATGACTGCTCTCATAAAGCATTATAAGCCCTACACATTATAAAGAACATGTGGCGAAAACAACATTTGAGGGCAAAGATGTTATGAGTGCTTTAACAGGCATTTTAATACTTAAGCTTTAAGGACTTTTACTATACTATATAGTAGATATTTACTATAAACATGATATACATATACATATAGATGCTAATAAAAATAGATTTGTGTAGACTAAACTTATGTCAGTCATGAAGCATTGTGATTCATTGTGATTCATAACTTTTTATGTATTCATAATGCGTTACAGAAACAAGTGAAGTGTTACACCTCTCTCTTTGACTGTGTCTTTAGTGAGTGTCTATATACTTGTGAAGGAGAGAAGAGAGTTGTTAGTGTCACTTACAGATAGACAGGTAGAGGATTGAGTATGTGAAGGTGAACATACAGAAAAAACATGTCCAAACACATTCAGCCACAAACACACATGCACGCACGCACACATGCACACACACACACACACACACACACACACACACATACGCACACACACACTGCATTTAGTCTGAAACCCTTGGCCCTGCTAATGGGACGGTTCCTGTCGGTAATGAGATGTGGGAATTGCCCGCTCTTCCGACCAGATGATACTGTATTAACGGACCGGGGCACGCACAACGAACGGGGGGGCAACGCGGAGCTCGTCCACCCATCCCCCCTCCCCCTCCAGCTCCGGATCATTTTTCATCCGGACTGACACGGGAGCCAGCGCGAGTGTCCGAGAGGGGATTGATTCCAAATGAGCCTCGAAACGACGCCTAATGAAAACCTGTTAAGCTCCCCAAAACTCCTGTTCCAAACACCAAATGAGCCGCGGCCAGTCAGAGGAGAACACCTGACAGGTCCCAGGCCTGCGTTGAGATGGAAGTTTCTAGAACACCCCCTACACCCAAAGATGATACAAGCCAGCAACTGACTTGTGTGACAATCCCCATGTTTTCTGGAGGCTGTCTTACACGCCAGCTCCTCTTCTTCTCTACTCTCTCTCTCTTTCCTTTTTACCTCTCCCTCTATAATCCATCCATCTCTTTCTCTCTTCCTCTCTCATTGTTTTTCCACCTTTTCTTCTTCTCTTGCTCCCTCTTTCTCTTTCTCTCTCTCTCTCTCTCTCTCTCAAAACCGATCTTTTGGTGGCACTCATTGATATGTAAACGCATGGGCCCATATCAAAGAGACATCTTCCTCCACCGTCTGTGAAGCAAGCGCTACTTATGATCAAAGCGGGAGCCGCCGTGAGCCGTTCAAAGGGAACACGGCTCTCTGATGGCCATTAATGTCTGCCTGTGATGAGGCTAAGTGAGAGAGTCTGCACCGTCTTGGGCAACACAAAAGCCGTTGAGCGGCACAATGCAAAGGGACTCACTCAGAGGCCATAATGAGAGCCCGAATGTTTAGCCGTAGGAGGCTCTATAAATAAATCCTTGCTAATTGAGAGTGCGTGTGCGTCGTCCAAAAGTAGTTAGCGCCATATTTGAAGGAAACGAGGATATTGAGGCACTGGATAAGCAGCTGCCGCATATTGACATGAGACGTACAGGTTCCTTTTTTGTCAAGTACTTGCTTTGTGCAGTAGACACTTTTTTGAAGTGAGAGATCGATAGCCCTATTGCAGGGTTGATTAGTTTGTATTAAATATTTGGAATAGGATATGCTCCAAAGCTGTAAAACAAGACTTTGAATGATATGGTCTCATAAAGAGGTTTTAATCTAGTTATAGGTCTACAGATAGATGTAGATTGGTGTCAAATTAATTGTTTTTTGTATTTTGCTTGCTTTACCTTAAAGTAAAACTTTGAATGTTAAATTTCAGTATTTTCTCTCATCTTCCCAAGAAGCATTGAGTGATTTTTGATACTGTGAAAGTTTACTTTAGCCATGGAGAATACGACAGGAAAAGCTAAGGGGAAGTAAACTATGCCCAACGGTCTCCATAGACTTCACCACAGAATATCATCTGGCTTTTCTATTAAAATATAGAGTTCTCAGGTTATCTAGAGTCTGCGTCTTTCAAGTCCATGTTATTGGTGCAGCATCATTCCAATTGGGATGTGGTGTGACTGCTTAAGCTTGTGCCTCTTAATTATTCTTCACAGTCTGTCCCCCAAAGAAAACATCCTGTCAAACTCTGTTCCCTAACTGCTGAAACTGATATGATATAAACTGGTTGCCTCTTTCCTTTTCATTATCCCATAACACATTTTAGAATCCTTTGGAGTCCACCAGGGTTGAGTTTAGGGACCATATACATTTCAACACTGCTCATATCTGCCTTGCAAAAATCGGTGTGGTTCCTCTTGCTGTTCTCCTCAGACTTGTGTCAGTTCCCATGTCTTTCCCTCAGCAGCGTACGTAGAGGTGTGGGTGAAAAACAGCACTCATTTACTCCCTGTCAGATCTGTCTGAATCCTCCTGCCTCCTTGCAACTCCTCACAGCAATTAACACTTCATTAACGCCTCTCTTTAATCATTTTCACTTCCAATTCAAACGCCTCTCCCTACGCCGAGCCTCCGGTGAATTGTAGTCACATTGTTCTGGGAGGGGAATTAATGACTCGCAATTTAAATGTTTTTTTTTTTTTTTTTTTTTTTTTTTTCTTATGCTGCTTTTTCCTTTGTTGCTGCTGCTAGTACTTTCTCCTCTTCATTACTTCGTTGTTATTGACTACAGAACAGTTTCTCAACCCCTAATGAAAACATTAGCCCTTCAAAATCACTAGTAGGTGGGGGGTGTTAGTGTAAACATATGGAGACAGGCACAGATCTGTCAATGTTCCCAGGGTGATGATACCATCTTTACCTCGATGGAAAGGGGAAAGATTTCACACCTGACAGATTGTACGGAAATAGAGTTTACTGCTACTGGTCATTACGTCCATCTGTAGTAGTCGGTCACCTCTAGCTGATGTGGTGAAGATGAAAAGTGTAATTTTAAATGTTCAGAGTTTTCAGTGGACTGCTCTACAAGTAAGTTTCTGGAAGAGTGGGAGTCTCTCCACACTGGGGTTGATTTAAAGGGCTGAAGTGTGTGGTTAGGGCCTGTTGAGATTTGCAGGGCCCTCTGCCATGTAGCCATGCTGGGCAGCTCTTGCATTAGTTTTAACAGCAGCATCTCCTATTTAAATCAGACCTAATAAATTTGATGAATTCTCTCCGCTGTGTCACACTAGGGAGAGGATGAACAGCACACACACACACACACACACACACACACACACACACACACACTCACAGGGACATGTCTACACACACACACACACATACACACACGGTGGGCCTGTGCAGATGTCTCATCACCATGGGGCTGATGTATGGCCTTGAAGGATGTCCTCTTCGAGGGGCTGCAGTGTCTGTGTACAAGGTGCAGGGTGTGCATATCTGTGTGTGTGTGTGTGTGTGTATGTGTACATGTGTGTGTGTGTGTGTGTGTGTGTGTGTGTGTGTGTGTGTGTGTGTGTGTGTGTGTGTGCATATCTGTGTGTGTGTGTGTGTGTGTGTGTGTGTGCATGTGTGTGTGTGTGTGTATGTGTGTGTGTGTGTGTGTGTGTGTGTGTGTGTGTGTGTGTGTATGCGTGCATGTGTGAATCTATATTTGGGTGTGTTGTGTGGGGATGGGGACATCTGTGCAGAGCAGTTCGGGTGTGTATGTAAAGGGGGGAGGACTGCTGCCAGAGGGGTGTCTGGCACAGAGAAGGGGTACACAAGGGGCACAATGGGCACCCCACCGATGCCCCGAAAAAATACACTGCCACTCAAACACACACACACACACACACCCTGCCTCCACCATCATGCTACTAACCTTCAGCTGTAGAGGCAGGGGATGTGGAGGGGCAATCAGTAGCTGTCAATCTAACTGAGAATCCCTGTTTGTGCTATATAATAGTCCAGCACAACATCAGCGTGCTACATAAAGTAACCTCATATTAGTTTTGGACCTGGTGTAGCCCAGAATCACACTTTGAAATAGCGAGAATTAAGATGAATTTGTCATAAAAGACTACAAACTCTAGAGCTAAAACAAAAAGGCAACAACCCCCTAAACCTTAAACTTTAGTTAAAGTTAATAACAGTTTATTGTACCCTAAATATTGTGAAGTTAAAATATTGCTCTGTAGCCTCTTTGTCATACAATGCAAATGAGAAGGTCAGTCTGAAGGTCAACCCTATAAGAGTCACACCCAAAATCCCCCCCCCCCTCCTTCTCCCCCTTACACCCCCCCACCCCAATTAGCCATGCCTAACCAACTGAGATCTGAACAGCGCCTGGCCTGCCACACTGCCATTCTGCCACACTGACCAGAGCGTCCCATCCCACACACACACACACTCCCACCATTTTCCCTTTCTTAGACACGAGAGCAGATTTGTTATTAAAATGGATTTGCAAGTGCCTTGTTGAACGTAGGGGGCCTGCGTGTTTGTTTGATAGGTGTGTTGTGTGTGTGTTGTGTGTGTGTGTGTGCGAGGGTGGGGTGGGGTGGGGTTGAGGTGGAGTGTGGCTGTGTGCGGGTGGCAGTGGGGGTGAATTTGGCCAAAAGCACAGCTGTACTGCCTGCTGCACTGATTGCCTTTGCCTTCCTCGCCCTCATTTATCTTCATTTCTTCCCAATTACACCAAATTAGCAATAGTCTCAGTTGCATTACCAACTTAATCCCCGTTTTTTCTGCGGAGGCCGGCATTATGCGGTGGCAGATGATTCCTTGGCGGGAGTCGGGGTAAACAGCCATGAAAATGCCACCCCGGCAGATGGCGAGGCCCACAAGAAATATGACAAACAGAGTGCCAGCGTGCCGCCCTCCACCCGCACCCGCTACAAGCTGTTAATGTGCTCCCGGACAGTGTGTGTGTGTGTGTGTGTGTGTGAGTGTGTGAGAGAGAGAGAGAGAGAGAAAGAAAGGAGTTAGGGAGGGAGAGAGAGAGAGAGTACATGTGTGTGCCTGCGTGTGTATGTGTGTGTACTTGCTTGCATGCATGTGTGTTTAATTGTAAATTTATCAGTGCAAAAGGAGAGAGAAAGAGAGAGAGTGTGTGTGTGTGTGTGTGTGGGGAGGGGGGCACACACACACGTGCATTAATAAACAGGTGCCTTTTTATGCTGAAGTGTTGTTGTATGTGTGTTTGATGAAATATATAAAAGTCATAGGAGCAAGAGTGTGTGTGTAGCCCTGGGTGTGTGAGATTATTCTAGCCTAGACTGGCATTGCGGTGATAAAACGGAGGCCATATTCCTCTGTTTCTCAGCCCGCTCCCACTGAATGACTCCTCAGAGAGGACTAGACTGGGAGGTGGAGTCGTCATAAAATGAGCTTTTTGACCTCTTCATTAGCAAGCGAGAAATATAATTACTCCTGCAAAGAAAGAACTCTGTGAATTCCAATGCCTCAATTAATGGAGCTGAACGAGATCGGCTCAGTATTCACAATTTCACTCTGCAAGGCTCTCAATGAGAAAGAGCTGACATTTGTACAGTAGATCTGCTTTATACTTATACTTCCTCAGGAGTGTGTGTGTGTGTGTGTGTGTGTGTCTGTGTCTATGTCTATGTCTTTGTGTGCATATGTATGCAGCCCTATCGTGTTTTCTTCTTATAAAGCATAGAATGCGGACTAATGGCAGCATCACGTATGAAAGAACTGAGCACACACCCCATCTTAATATGGACGTTCTGACCGTAGAGCAGGGCACAGAGGACAGCGGTGAATCACTCACCCGAACGTTCCCATCTATCTTGGGCTGGCCTCAGACCTGCGTTTGCCTGTTCTCCACATGCACTCATCAAGCTCTATTTACACAAACCCCGAACACCAACACAGTTCAGTAAGAGCCAGCTCACCAGCAATATGCATCATTAGCAGAGGGAACGGAGCGCATGGGGAGAGGAGGGGAGAGGTTTTTTTTTTTTTGCTAACTGACCCCCTCTGACGGGAGCAGTCTGACACAACGCCGTCCGCTCCCTGCCTGCCCGGGTCTGGCCGCGTTTCGTTCGAGGTTTGTTTTGCGGAGAAGTAAACACAGCGTGCACTCACACACTCGAGAGGCCGGGCCCCCCCCCCCCCTCTGCCCCAACCCAGCGATGGGCCCTCTCCCGTAAACAAAATGCACAGTTTGTTTACCCCCGTCTCTCACGCACACTAGCAAGGGTCAGACTGTGCTGTGCTTCCCCACCACTCAACCAACCCCCACCACCACCACCATTCCAATCCCGAGTCACCTGCTAAGCATGGCCACTATGAGAGGTTAAAACTCACAAGTCCAATCCAGCTCTGTTTTAAACAAATCGTAATGGATTTACAATACTTGGATTTATTTATGTAGTCTCTAAATATGCCAATTTATATGACAATTTATACATTTATAAAGCATGAATAAAAACAACAACAGTGGAGCAAAGTGCGGTAATATTGTAGGACCTTTGCAGAAAGAAGTCTATTTTAAATGTACACAAAGAAGCAAGACATGCCATCACATGTAACACAGTAAGAGTCAACTTAAATTATCACATCATAAAATGAAAGGAATGGAAGACAACCAAAGTAATAAAAACACTCAAAAGCACCCTTGTGTCTCACTGTCAAGAGTGAAGTCTGTTGTGACCCAATTAGTCACAAAGCTTTTGTATAACTTAGCCTGATAAAAAATATTGTTTTGGGTTTGTATTATTTTGCCAGTGTTCTCAAAGGTGTTGCTGTAACTGAAACCAGTGAGCCAGTAACTGCCAAGTTGACCTGTCTAGCCCTAGGTGTGTCTGTCTGGCTGGCTCTCTGTCTTCATCACGTGTTCTCCTTCACTGTAGTTGTGCACTCAAGGTAGTGGAGTTGCATAAGGAGTGTTGGCCTCCATAAACTCTATTGTTTTACTGACGCTCCACACTGGAGTTCCTTTTATATTCTGGATCTCCGGCCTATGTCACGCCTCTGTTGTTGATAAGAACGTGATGTTACAGTCTCTTCCAAACAGACCAGCGTTAAAGATGACCATTTATCTATCTGGCTAGCTTCACATTTGTTTTCATGACCCTGTCGTTCAGGCGTAGAATTAACCCCCAAAACAAAACAAAAACAAAAGCAAACAAAGAACAAGTAAAACAAAATGCTTCGTTGGAGATGTAAACCTGTTCATTGAGTTGAGACCCTTGGCACGGTAGTGGACAACAAACACAATCACGTCCTCCTCCGGCCTGCGACAATCGATAAAAGGGGTGACCCTTCTCAGCACTGGCTCCCTAATACACCCCAGTGTCCTTGGATCCCCGTGTCTTAATTGATTTCTCGCCGATGAGAAAAAAGTGTTTAAAAGTGGATGGGAGAAAAAAAAATTAACGACGAGGGACATTGGGGAAGGGGGTGAGGCTGATGCAGGACATGGATGAGGGATGGGTGGGGCTGGTTAATTATGGACGTCGGGGGTTGGGGAGTTGTGGGGGGTCTTTAAAAAGGATTCTGTTAACCAGCTCTGGCAGCGGGGGACTGGGGAGGGCCAGCGTGATGGACACATTCTCAAAGCATGACTGACGGACAGACAGGCTGCAGATTCGCTATGTTAATGGTCTCTCTCTCTCTCTCTCTCTCTATCTCTCTCTCTATCTCTCTCTCTCTCTATCTATCTCTCTATCTCTCTCTCACCTCGTATCATATCTATCCATCTCTCTCCCCACTTCCTTTCTTACTCATCTCCCTCTCTCTCTCTTTTTTCTGTCTCTCTCTCTCTTTTCGTTCTCGTGATCCATCTCTCTCTCCTTCCATGCTGGCACCATCGTTGGCTAATTACAGGGCCAGCCAGCACTTGAGGAGCCTTTGGACTCGGCCCAAATGGGCCATCAGCACCAGCTCTGGAGATGGTTCAGCCAGGCCCGCTCTGATATACGGCGCCGACGCGCACATCAGCACACGTGCCGAGGTTCTGCCGCTGTCGTTTCGGCCGCACGAGGTCGGCAGTTGAGTTATTGGGTGTCCAATAAAACACTCTAAGTAGGAAGTGTTGGTTTTCTAGTTTTTTCCCTCTGTTCTTTTTTTTTTGGAAAACGTTTGGAAGACTCGATAAAAATGAAGTGTCACAGAATAAGTGTTCATATGTTTGAATACTTAACATACTTATTGGCTACTTAACTCCGATCATCTTTACTTGTTTGATCCCGTTTGTGTTGAAGGAGTGTGTTATTTTGGAGTCGTATGAGAAGATTGGCCATTCACAAACAGAAAATGCTGGACTAATAGAGTGATTACTGTGTAGAGTTTTAATGTGATCATCAACACTCCCAGTGACTCTCTCTGTCACGTTTACATACTCACACTCATTTATTCACACAGTACGCTGCACAGTTATTTACACACACACACACACACACACACACACACACACACACACACACACACACACACACACACACTTGCACAAGTGTCAATCAAACACCACACATTTCCACTCACAGCACACTCTCATATACTCTTGAAAATACTTTTAGCGTATTGTTTTGTATGCACATACCCAGATACACACATACACTGTGTTACAACGGGTTTAGTATATGCATACACACACACACACACACACACACACACTCTCACAGCCACACATGCATACTCACGCTCATACACCATGGTCTCAGGTGTTGAGCGCCATCATTAGTTTAGCTGCCTGTTTTTTGCTCTCATTCAAACAGCTCCCTGATGAACGGGCCGGGATTCTACAGAGGAAGAATTTAATTCGCATTATTATTAAAAGAATCACTCACCGCAATCTGTTGCAAAAACACCATCTGTTATTGCACTCCCAGGACTTCTCTTGCTTATTAAGCAGAATTATACAATGATTTCGATTCCTCCTCCTCCAGTTTTGACTCTCCCCATTTCCCTGCACCATCTACCCCCCTCCACCACCTCCACCCCCTCACTGCGGTTCTACTTAAGTCAATTCATGCCCCCAACCCTCTCTCCAACCCTCTGCAACCTGGTTCTCCATTGCATTCTGTTTTATTGATTTATTTATGTATATGAGACACTCTGGCCCAAGCGAGATTGACTGGAGTGGGTTAACCCTTTGGTGGAAACGATGCCGTGATTCTCTGTCTTGTAAACAAGAGAGTAGAGCCTCATTTGTATGGTCGTGCCGGTGTTTTGTGTTGTGTATGGGGACATGTTATACATAAGGCTATACTTAAAGAAACATTATAATGGCTTCTCACATTATTACCATTTTGTACGAATGCAAATGATATATCCGATTATCATAATTGGTCCCTGTACAAATCTGTGTGTCTACACGTTGTTGTCTCTTGACACAAACTGGTGGTGTTTCAGCCATCATTTTATGAGTTGCCAACATGGTCAGAGCCGGTCAATTTCGGTCAATTTCCGTACGGTGAATTTCCGTACTGTGAAGATTCTGTCTCAACATCCTCGCTGACCTTGCATATACCCAAACACTGTTTGTTTCCATTTGGTGATTTTAGGCCTGATTAAGATATTTGCAGTTATATTATAGTTTCTGTAGATCTTGAATACTGGTAAGGAGGTTTGTATCTTGATGTCCAGCCTAGGCAGAAAATCAACTACCAGACGTTTTGGCCAGATTACGCAGATTATTTTAGTCCTGTAGAGGTCAGACTCCCGTCCTTTGTTATGTCCTACCTTCCCACAGTTTCAGCCTGCTTGTACTGCTCCATCATCTCACAGGTCGAGCCACCCATTCACTCTCCCTGCTTCCCTGGTGTCTCTCTCCCCCCTCCCCAGGCGGCAGTGAGTCCTCCTGGGACAAGGAGAAGCTGCAGTCTCCTCCCTCCTCTGGGCAGCACGGCCTGGGTCCTGCTGGCCTGGCCGCCCAGCACGGCTTCTCCAGCGCCCACCTTAGCTCCCTGCAGCAGAACCACCTGCTGGCCAACCGTGAGTCCCTCTGGCCCTCAACAGACCAATCCCCCTTTTCCTCCTTACTGTCCTAGCCTCCCTCCCTCCCTCCCTCACTCACTCACTCATTCACTCACTCCCTCCCTCCATCCTTCCCTCACTCATTCCTTCACTCCCTCCCTCCCTCACTCACTCACTCATTCACTCACTCACTCACTCACTCACTCACTCACTCACTCACTCACTCACTCACTCACTCTTCTCTTGCATTTATTCCCTCTCTCACTTCTTCACCTGCTGGCCAACCATTGGATCCTCTAGTTATCCTGCCCCCAGCCTTTATGACTTTATCTCCTTTTACTCCCTCCCTCCCTCCCTCCCTCATTCACTCACTCATTCCTTCACTCCCTCCTTCCTTCCCTCACTCCCTCACTCACTCCCTCACTAACTCCCTCACTCACTCACTAACTTACTCACTCACTTGTTTTTCCCCCTTCATTCCCTCTTGTTGCCTGCTCCTCCCTCCTTGAGTGTCTCTGTTCATCCCCCTCTCCATGCTCCACCTCTCATCCATGTTCATCCCTCTAGTTCAAGTGGAGTCACTGAGTAGACCTAGTTCAGTTCTTACAATGAAAAATATCCACTGTTCTACTAGGTTCATGTATGAGTTTACATAATGGTTCCTTGCAAAAATACTTTGCTGATTGCTATAAATAACAGACCTGAGAGTAGAATAATATTTGACATATTTATGCAAATCCCTTTGAACAGTAAATACTTTATGTCTGCATGTGTGGTACCCATTAGCAAAGATACTCTCGTTTTAGGCTAATACAGCATATTCATTCAATAACAGATTGTCCTGAAAATTACATCAAAACATTTACAGCACTGAAATGGAATTATTTACAAATCAATTTCATGCCCATATTCGCTCCCTCATTAGTGTATGGTTTAGCGATTAGATATTCTCAATTTGTTGAGAATAATTATGTTCTGTTTTTTGTGTGCACACTGAATATAAAATTCACTTTCTCTCTCTCTTTTTCTTGCTCTCTCTCTGTCTCTCTCTCTCTCCCCAGGTCTGGATCTGCCCTTCATGATGATGCCCCACCCCCTGCTGCCCGTCAGTCTGCCACCAGCCTCCGTTGCCATGGCGATGAACCAGATGAACCACCTGAACACCATCGCCAACATGGCGGCTGCCGCTCAGATGCACAGTCCACTGTCCCGAGCCGGAGCGTCTGTCATCAAGGTAGGGC
>NC_063190.1:26431801-26434301 GCF_017589495.1 Alosa alosa | reverse complement strand
AAGTGTATATACGAATGTGTGTGTGTGCGTGTTTGTATATAGTGTGTGTGTGTAGTGTGTGTGTGTCTTTGTGTGTGGGTGTGTGTGTGTGTGTAGTGTGTGTAGTGTGTGTGTGTGTGTGTGTTTGTGTGTGTGTGTGTGTGTGTGTGTGTGTGTAGTGTTTGTGTGTGTGTGTTTGTGTGTGTGTGTGTGTGTGTTTGTGTGTGTGTGTGTGTGTGTGTGTGTGTGTGTGTGTGTGTGTGTGTGTGTGTGTGTGTATGTGTGTAGTGTGCGTGTTTGTGTGTGTGTGTGTGTTTGTGTGTAGTGTGTGTTTGTGTGTGTTTGTGTGTAGTGTGTGTTTGTGTGTAGTGTCTGTGTGTGTGTGTGTGTCTTCTGAGATAGCCCCTCCTGTCTTTTCCGCTCCTACTTGTGTGCACTAATTCAGCCCGAGCTGAACTGCTAAAAGCAGATTAGATAGAGTAGCCTTTATATCATGTTTATCTCCCCACTCTGCCCGAGTCCTCGGAATAAAAGAGACAGACAGAGGGTGCTTTTGGAATTGGAATCGCAGCGTTCGCCACGGAGCCCTTTAATCTCCAACAAGCAGTGTCACATTTTCTAGAAAGCCTTCTAGAATCCACACGTATAAATCTAGATTCCGCACAGATGCAACTGTATGAAGTAGATGTAACGTTACAGTGCTTGGCTATGCACTTGTGTTGATCATGTCAAGAATATTTCCCTCTCACTAAAGAGACTAATAAGACAGGCACTAAAGTGAGGGAAGAGGCAGACAGTGTAAGCGAGGTTTTCTTTTTCTTTTTGAATGCCGGATATCATAAGTTATCTCCTCTGCAACTGATACGCTTTGTTCTGAGGTCACTTATCTCTAGTGTGGAGACCGTTTATTATCGGTGTGGGCGGGGGGTGGATAGTGCAGCTTGTCTCGGTCATAATTCATCACTGCCAGTCTGTGACCTGCTCTTCCTATCTTATGACATGGTAATCATGCGAGGGTGCTGTGCTGTGCACACTAGTGGCTTTTAGTGAAAATATAGGGCCAAACTCGTTTCAATGCTTCACTTAAGGGAAGAGGAGAGATAGACTTCTCTGCATAGTCTGTCTGCCTCTTCACCCCCTCCATGTTTGGATACTGTCTGTCCACTAGCCACTTTTTTACCACTGTCTTTCTGCCTCACTGTTTGCGTGCTATATTAGCACATTAGCACATATGCATAACCCCTCCCTCCATGCCACAGCCGATCTGTGGCCACACTTATACCTTTTCTTAAAATAGTTATATATATATATATATATAGATATATAGATATATAGATATATAGACTTTATTCTTGCACTGTTGCACTGTTGGACTTATTCATTTGCACTATCACCATGACACTCACTCACACAGAGCACCTTACTCTTACTATGCACAGAGAATCACAGGCTCAGTCCCTGCCTCAGTCATTGCAAGCTCCTCTTGATTGATTAATCACCACTATGTGGATACTGTTTTTAGAATTGATTTAGATTAAGTGTTAGTTAGTATAATTTGTATTTTAGTATATTCTTTATCTTCTACTGTCCTTATTGCTTAGTTGTGTTTTTATATTATATACTTTTAATTACTTTTTCTGCTGTTAGTGAATGTGTGTGTGTTGTCTGTATGCTACTGAGACCTTGAATTCCCCCTAGGGATCAATAAAGTATCTATCTATCTATCTATCTATCTACACAGCAGATGAAATAAAATGAGATTCAAAGAATGTCACTGATGTATAACGTGAGGTTCATATAGCCTCCAAAAGTAAAGGAAGGACTAAAAGATACGGCCGTCCTCCTGTGAAGTGAAGAGTAACCCGAACCCGTAAACCAGCTCCTTGAAAAGCTGCCTTTTGATCCCACAAAGAGCACAGCGCTGATTTGCAGGATTAAACGTATACTCATATATTCTGTCGTTCATATCTCCTTTCACATTTTGCTGAAATGACACTGCTAACTTATCAGCGTTTGCCATCTGTGGAAAAACCTTTTCTATGTTTAAATTAGACTCTAGTTCTGTGACATGCGGTCAGGTCAAGCAGCTGGTATAAAGGCCACATTCTTTTAACAGGGTCACAATGACATACAGCTGGATATTGTTTTATCACCCAGGCCTCCTCAGACTGTTTGAATGAGGGCAGATTGATCTTCATCTGACTAGGCCTATTACAGGAGAACATTTTGTTGTGATCTGAACAGTGCTATCTTATAGTATCATATGACTTAAGACTTCTTCAAAGAACATATTGAAAAAAACAATAAAACATAAACATACTCATTGCCATGAAGACAAGTGGAGTAGCAGTCATTCATACTTCTGGTTGTATCAGTTGTAGTGGAAACATGATTCAGAGAAATGAGATATTTTGTCTGTATTGATTGTCTATGACACCGAATCCTAATCCTACAATCCTACAAATGGTCTGCTAATCCTATATAATCTGTGTTGACATATGGAAGCACAGTCTTACACATT
>NC_063190.1:26419301-26426801 GCF_017589495.1 Alosa alosa | reverse complement strand
CGATTGTGTGTTAATGTGCGCCGTGATGTGTGTGTGTGCGCGTGTCGCGTGTGCGCAGCGCCGCTTGTGTGTGGGTAATCGTCGCGTGTCTTGGCGTGTGTAGCGTGTGTGCAGTGTGTGAGTGTGTGTGTGTGTGTGTGTGTGTGTGCTGCACATAGAGGGAAAGGGAGTCAATTGAAATGTTTTCCCATGTCTGGCAGAAGTACTGTATGTGTCCCTGAACAGTGTGTGATTGTACCAAAATGATGTCTGATCCCTGGGTTTCAGTAGAAACTTCCAATAAGTATACATTCATATCTGCACTAGATAGTGTTTGATTTTGAACATTTCAAGGCAATAGAGTATTTTATATAGGGCAATAGGTAATTATCATAGACTGTAAAGGTAATTATTAGACTTGAATAGTCGAGACTCTTAAAAGCTTTGAAAGTAACTAAAAGTTTATGTAATAACGAATATTGCAATTAGAATTGCAATGTGTGTTGCAAACAACAGAACACTCTCGTCAAACTGCTGTGTCCAGTGTGAACATTGTCTTGGTGTAATTCCAACGGCTGGAAATGGCTGTATGTTCACAGACACAGATGGAGGAAATTGTCAAAGAAAATGAAACCATTTGTGTACAAAACATGGCACAAATATATCTTTCCCAGCATTTAGATATTTCATAGAATATGTACTTGAACAGGGTCTGGTCTGTGTACAGACTAATTGAACAAATCCAAATGTATCAACATTCTCACGGTTTTTGCCAGAATTTTCTTGCTCAGAATTGGCAAGCACCAGTAGTATCTCTCCACATCACAGCCCAGTGTTAGAGCTCACTGGGTATTGTATATCAAAGGAAGTTTAGACCTTGGAATAAATGTGCAGGAAACTGCAGTAATTAATGGGTTACCCTGTGTGTGTGTGTGTGTGTGTGTATAGTGTATTGTGTGTGTGTGTGTGTGTGTGTGTGCGTGTGCGCGCGCGTGTGTGTGTGTGTGTGTGTGTGTGCGTGCGGGTGTGCAGCGCAGCGTGTGTGTGTGTGTGCGTGCAGCGATGCGATGCGAGCAGCGTAGAGCGTGTCGGGTGTGTGTGTGTGTTATTGATATTATTATTGTTAGTGCTGCACATAGAGGGAAAGGGAGTCAATTGAAATGTTTCCCATGTCTGGCAGAAGTACTGTATGTGTACCTGAACAGTGTGTGATTGTACCAAAATGATGTCTGATCCCTGGGTTTCAGTAGAAACTTCCAATAAGTATACATTCATATCTGCACTAGATAGTGTTTGATTTTGAACATTTCAAGGCAATAGAGTATTCTATATAGGGCAATAGGTAATTATCATAGACTGTAAAGGTAATTATTAGACTTGAATAGTCGAGACTCTTAAAAGCTTTGAAAGTAACTAAAAGTTTATGTAATAACGATCATTGCAATTAGAATTGCAATGTGTGTTGCAAACAACAGAACACTCGTCAAACTGTTGTGTCCAGTGTGAACATTGTCTTGGTGTAATTCCAACGGCTGAAATGGCTGTATGTTCACAGACACAGACGAGAAATTGTCAAAGAAAATGAAACCATTTGTGTACAAAAACATGGCACAAATATATCTTTCCCAGCATTTAGATATTTCATAGAATATGTACTTGAACAGGGTCTGGTCTGTGTACAGACTAATTGAACAAATCCAAATGTGTAACATTCTCACGGTTTTTGCCAGAATTTTCTTGCTCAGAATTGGCAAGCACCAGTAGTATCTCTCCACATCACAGCCCAGTGTTAGAGCTCACTGGGTATTGTATATCAAAGGAAGTTTAGACCTTGGAATAAATGTGCAGGAAACTGCAGTAATTAATGGGTTACCCTGTGTGTGTGTGTGTGTGTGTGTGTGTGTTGTGTATTGTTGTGTAGTGTGTGTGTGTGTAGTGTGTGTGTGTGCACGTGTTTGCATGTCTGAGTAATGTAAACAGTATTCCTCTCTCTTAAGGACCACTCTCTCCTCTTGGCTCATGGAAAAGCACACACACGGCAGTGACGGAGGCTTTTCAACTCAGGTCACGATCCGCTGACCTCACTAATGAAGCGATCCCACTTGTGACCGCAGATGTGCTACTGCTTTGGACCTCCACACAAGCAGTCGCACCGAGGTTCAGCGTGAAGCATTTCCCACCGCGGGATTCTCACAAGCAACATGAAATCTTATGAATGATACTAGTTCTTCTCCATAAAGTCAGTGCAGTGTCATGGTGTTCACTACAGTGCACCGTTCCAGGACAGTATAACTCAGTACAGTGCACCGTTCCAGGACAGTATAACTCAGTACAGTGCACCGTTCCAGGACAGTATAACTCAGTTCAGAGAACAAGATCAGCACTAAACGGCCACTGGCGTAATGAACGAGCACCAGTAAAAAGCAACAGTATCTGTTCTCACGCACCGGCCATTGCGGTGTACTCAGAAACACAATGCACAAATCTCTGGGCCCTGGTGCACACGAGAGTGGACCGAGATAAGAGTTCTCAGGCTCTCTCTCTCTCTCTCTCTCTCTCTCGCTCGGCCACTGTAGTGCCACGGAACAGCGGAGCGGTGCAGAAGGCGCTCCACTCGGCCGCTCTCCTCCTCCAACGATGCCGCCGCTGCCCTAATTGCCCCGGTCAGTTTTCCACGCTGCAGATACGGAGCATCTGGTTACAATCAATGTTTCCCCCCGCCATTATGAAATTAGCTGCGCGGAAATGATTTGAAATGGCCTGTAATGATTTCTGATAGAAATGTGCGGCATTGTTTCGCCCTTTGAGATAAGCGGACCGGTAAATCAGTCAAAACAAAACAAAAACGGGGGGGGAAAAAGAGAGACGCAAAAAAAAGGGCCCCCCTCTTTTCCGCGGGGGGGGAAAGGAAACAAATGCCGTCCTTTTTCCTCTCGTTGTGCGCCAGGAGCCTGTGCTTAAAAACTGCAAGTGCTTGGCTCCGTTTCAGAGCTGACGACTCTGCTGGTGACAGAGGTGCTTGTTCTGTTGCCGTCACTGAACTGTGCTGGGAAGTAAACACGCGGCTGTATAAGCCGTCTCTTCCCCCCCCTCATTTAAAAAGGCCTCCGTCCACGGTTTTGTTGTTGTTGTTGTTTGTTCTGACGCGTGTTTGTTTATGCTAGAGAGCGCTTCCCTCAAATGCGCTAAAGGGACCATCCGCATGGCTTTGAAGGCCCCTTTTTGATCATTAGGCTGATTACTGTTCTAAGCGCGTTTGTGATGGTTTAATTAAACCGCGGCCCAGAGCTGCGCCTCGACACACCAGACAAGAGAGCACTGGCTGGAGCTATCAGGGCACTTGCACTCGCGTGCGGCACACAAAGTCGACTTGTCCATAAAAGACGGCAGTGAAGGAAATCTCCTATAAGAGCAAAGCACCAGTGGAAAGTACAGTAACAGTAGCTAAGAGTGCTCAGAGTTTTGGTGGGATAATTTAGGGCAAGGTTACAGCGATTGAAAGTCACCCCAAGAGTCGCGGCACTTTTTTGACAAAAAAAGTGGGTGATGGATGAGTCTCTTTTATTCTCTTTTTTCTCTCTCTCTCACTCTCTTCCTTGCATCCTTGTCTCCTCATTTCTCTCTCTCTCTCTCTCTCTCTCTCTCTATCTCTCTATCTCTTTCTCCCTCTCTCTCCATGTGTTCATGCACTGGCAGGTGCTCTGGTTATGCTCTGGTTCTGAATGTCCGCCTAAATGAATCGGTCTCGTGTTATTTGCCCACACACCTTTGTCTGCCCGCATGTGGCGTCCTGAAGGTTGCACACGCTCCCAGCAATGGCTCCTACCAGGACTACTTTGTGCGTTGTTTTGTTGTGAAGAAGCCAATGGCACAAACAGCTTATTTATTTATGGCACAAGTTGAAATTGTATCAACAGTAACAGTTTTGGAGTATTGATTCTGGTGAAACCTAAAGCACAATTCTCATTGATTTTAAATTATTTTCAGCAACAATCGGGGACAGACTTTTTCTCTCTGTTTTCATTTTGTCTCTTTGAACTTCATGCCAGCTTTTAAGTTACACGATATTCACCGCTCAAACTTATTAATCTACTTCATGGGCCCTCTTTTGACACCTACCCCCCTCCCTTTATCTGCCCTTCTTTCTCTCTCTCTCTCCCTCCATCTTCTTCCCACTCCCCCTCTCTCTCTCTTCTTCTTCTCTCTCCTCTCTCTCTCTTTCTCTCCTCCCATGGGATACCTGTATCGCTCTGTTCTCTCCCTCCGGTGCCCAGGTGGAGGGCAGAAGCGTTGACCCAGTATTTCGCCCACTTAATATTCGGCGCCTCACCCCTCTCCGGCTAATTGGGGGAAAGGAATCCTCATTAGGCTTCATTTTCATCTCCGCATATTCATCAGCATCTACACTCAGCCTGTCAAACAAGCAGGAGGGCCTTCTCTTCTCTTCTCTCCTCCTCTCTTCTCCTCTTTTATTCTGTTCTCTCCTCTCTTCTTCTCCTCTTCTCCTGTCTTTTCTTCTCTTCTCTTTTTCTCTGTTCTCTACTCCTCTTCTCTCCTCTTTTCTTTTCCTCTCCTCTCTCCTCTCTTCTTATCTTTTCTCTTCTTTCTTTTTCTCTTCTTTCTTTCTCTTCTTTTTCATCTCGTTCTCATTACCCCTATCCTCTTTTCTTTTCTTGTCTTCTAGTCTATCTGTCCTTTTCTGTGTCTTTCTTTCTTTTCTCTTTCTCTTCTCCTCCCCTCTCTGGCTCTCTCTTTCGTGCCACCTGTCTTGTCATCCTTCCTTCTTTTCTTTTATCCTCTCTTCAACTCATCTCCCTCTCTTCTTCTTTACTTCCTCCATTCCTCTCTGTTCTTTACTTCCTCCATTCCTCTCTGTCCTTCTCTTCTCTTCTCCTTTCATCTCCTCTCCTCATCTTCTCCTACTGCTCCATCTCTCACCGGTCCTACAGACTTGTTCTCCTCCCTCTCTTCCACGCTTGGATGTTTTGCACTCTTGCTAATTTGTTTTCTTGTTTATGTCTGTGCTTAGTGTTTGAAATTGTACAACTGCCCCCCCCCCCACCTCCAACACCACACACACACACACACACACACACACAAAACACAAACACACACACACACACACACCTTCTCGGTTTCCCGTGTACCCAACTTAAGTGGGAGGGCTCCCAGGTGCTTTGATGCAAAGTAAAGCACCGCTCTTGTGCTCAGGCATTTTGTACGAACGGCAGGGGCCATTAATGGATCGCACAGTGTCAGTTAAAAAGCCAGCGAGATCCTCGCAAGCAAGGTCTTTCATCTCCCCTGAGTTTTATTATCTACACCGGCATAGCTCTTATGTTTCCTCAACACTCTCAGGTTGAAAGCAATCAGCAAATTTTGCCTCGAAATGCGTTTGTTTTCCGAAGTCAATTGGCAGCAAAACTACCTAATTGGGAAAGCTCGTATCAGCTTATCACATGGTGGAGCTGGGTTTCCTGAAAACACACCTCCACGATGGTGTGTGTTTTTCTAAGCGAACGGGAAACTAGGCCCCTAACTTCTCTTGTTTGATCTGGGTTTGATCTGTAATGTGTCAACGACAACCCGTCGTTCAGAACTTCCCTTGTCTCCTGAGCTGTGGGCTCTGAGTGTGGGTGTGTACGGTGACAGAATCAGCTGCAGTGCCTGACGCCTCCACTTCCTTGTGTGTCTGTGTGTCCACGTCATTCTGAAGACACAGTGCCCAACAAATGGTTGGAGCTAGTACAACAGGTTCAAGCATGACTTCCTGTTGAAGGCTGTGCCTGTGAAGCCAAAGCATCACTAGTGTTTGTGTAGGTAATGGATCACATGTCCAGTCCAGTCCAGTCTGTGTGACTGTCACTGTCCACTCGGGCTGTCACAGCACTCGTCCCCAGTGCCAGTGGTGGCTCCCAGAGAAGCATGGCATTCTTATGAACCACAGGGCAGGTAGGCCAACGCGACAGCCACCGTTCTTTTTCCTGTTTTATGACGCGAGCCCGGGCCTGGCAGACAGAACCCGGCAGAACCCACTTAGGCGCATTCCTGGGCTCCGAGCCGTCTTCCCGAGCCGGAGCAATTTAGCTTCACTCGCGGCCATTAAAATATAATAAACGGACCCCTGCGTTCCACTTCCCTCCGACAGACGGCCTTCTTCCCTCCTTTCTTTTTATTGTCATGCTTTCATCTTTGGGGGAAAATAATGAACATTGGGGCTGTTCCTGTTTGACTGGGTTACACTCATTATGGCTTCAACGTTGGCTTTGCCGTTTCCGTGCCTGGTTTTAATGCGCGCCCAGGTTGCCGCGGGTACGGTCCTCGCTCCAGAGAGAGGGGCCCTGGTCGGACATATGACAGGAAGTGTTGCCCGGCGGGGATTGTTTGAAGCAGTTGAGCAGGTTGGTTGGAAAATTTGCGAAGATGATTTTTTTTTGTTTTTTTACGACTAGTTCTTCTAGACTTTTCTTTCACATGTGTTCTCTTTCTCTGTCTATCTGTCTCTCTCTCTTTCTCTCTTTTTCTCTCTCTCTCTCTTTCTTTCTCTTTCCCTGTGTGACTCTGTTACCATTTAAACATCTCTGATTCATTTTAAAACATGACATGCCGAAACCAATGCTGAAATGCTTGTTAATATGTCATAGGCTCTCTGCTGTGCATGATCAGTCAAGGGGTACTCATATCCTGTGCTCAACCTCTTAAGTCATTAAGTTTTAGAGCAGGCCCACGTGCAGTGGGTACACTATAGTCACTGGGGAACGCAGTTAGAAAATGGGGTCAGCGCTCTCCTCACCCACACTATATCATAAAGACTGTGCCTGGTACAGTACCTGTCTGATTAATGATTTCACTGTGTGTACAACTGTAATTAATTAACATTGCACACAACAGAACGCCCACCTCAAATCCAAACCAGGAAATAATGAGTGCACGTCCTGTCTTTTGAAAACGTACCTGGTCATTACTGTGGTGATTTGATTGCCTTGATCATATGATAAAAGAGTAAAGGGTGAAGGGTTCTCTTCACAAAAAATGGGAGGGTGGGGTGTGGGGGGGTTGGAATGGTGGGGGTTAGTGGGTTCTTTCCAGAGTCTTTGGCCAGAGCGTGGACAGGATCCAGTCGTCCAGGATTTTAATTGGCTGCTTTTGAATATTCAGTAGGATTCTGTCTTCTGTAAGTGCTTGTGTAGGAAAAAAAGATTGAAATCAACAACTAAATGAGAGAACAGAGGAGGAGGTGGAGGAGGAGGAGGAGGTGGTGCCATGGGAAAAGGGTGGTGAAGGGATGAGGCACCCAAAGAGGAGAAGAGGGAGAGAGGTGCTGGGGAAGAGGGAGAGAGGTGCTGGGGCAGCGCAGCTGTCCGTCCAGATAAAGGACAGAGGAGGAAAGCCATGGAGAACAGGCCTGTGGAGGAGAGAGCGAAAAAGAGAGGAGAGAAAGGAAGTGGAGAGAGAGAGAGAGAGGTGATATAAAGAAGTAGATGAGATCAAAATGGGTCAGTAAAAAAAAAAAGCATCACA
>NC_063190.1:26396801-26414301 GCF_017589495.1 Alosa alosa | reverse complement strand
TGTGTGTGTGTGTTGTTTTCTAGGGCCTGCTGAAGGTGGCCGTAGATAATGCCCGTGTGCAGGAGAAGCATGTGCAACAGGAGCGCAAGGAACTGAAGATGGAGCTCTACAGAGAGAGAGAGATGAGGGAGAGCCTGGAGAGGCAACTCACCTCTGAACTGCACAGCCGAGGTGTGTGTGTGTGTGTGTGTGTGTGTGTGTGTGTGTGTGTGTCTGTGTCTCTCTCTCTGTGTGTTTGTCTGTGTGTGTGTGTGTGTGTGTGTGTGTGTGTGTGTGTGTGTGTGTGTGTTTCAAAAAGAAGGATTGAACTAATCAGTTATAATCTGGGCAGCTGGTGATCTACCATTCCACTCGACGGCTAAACGCTGTAAGGCATTTAGTTTGGTCAAACAACTTTAATTAAGGTGCAAACAAACTCGACAGAAACAAACTGAAGTCAAATGGACAAATGTTAAATACTCCGATGATTAAAAGAGGGATTAAAGTAGTTGCACATTTTAAAAGAAGAAAAATGTGCAGTTACTCTTGTGCCAAGGCACAAATGACTAAATGTCTATATGGATTGCATTAGAACTCTGAAACAGACTTTGTAAGCAGTATGTGTGTGGTGGTTGTTCAGCTGTGCTCGGCTTCTAAAGGTCCGTATATCACGGTAGTATTTAGAAGCCAGTCAGCTTCTCTTACTCTCAGCCAAGAAATTAAAGCAATTAGCTGCTTGGGTAACAACTCAGACGGTATGTACAAACACTTTAATAATTTATTAGCCATGGCTGTTATCGCACGGCGTGTTATTCAAATTCATTCTCTAATAGGAGGGGGTAAGGAATGATTTGGCAAATCAAATGCCGGTAATTGGATGTGTTATGGAGATGCGGTGTGTGTGTGTGTGTGTGTGTGTGTGTGTGTGTGTGTGTGTGTGTGTGTGTGTGTGTGTGTGTGTGTGTGTTTGCCTGAGAGAGAGAGTGAGAGAGAGCAATAAAGAGAGAGTGAACACTGTTTCATTCGAGAAAGACAGTATTTATGCTACTGTAGGGAAACCAAGAACGGTGACAAATGTTGTTAGTAGTAAACGCCTACATTATTTTGTATCTCTGCCATACATTGGTAAACATCAAACATCAAAGTAGTATTAGTTATATTTCTACAATTCATTGAATGGTCATGCCATTTGAACAAACAATTAAATGCGTATGTGTGTGTGTGTGTTTGCCTGAGAGAGAGAGTGAGAGAGAGCAATAAAGAGAGAGTGAACACTGTTTCATTCGAGAAAGACAGTATTTATGCTACTGTAGGGAAACCAAGAACGGTGACAAATGTTGTTAGTAGTAAAACGTCTACATTATTTTGTATCTCTGCCTATACATTGGTAAACATCAAACATCAAAGTAGTATTAGTTATATTTCTACAATTCATTGAATGGTCATGCCATTTGAACAAACAATTAAAAGTTCAAGTGCTCCTTAATTAACATGCAGCATGTACTCCTCCACCAAAGCTGTGAATATCTCAAAATGTGTGAGATCAGCAACTTATGTTTGCACACTTTATTGATTTCCTGTGATTGATCGCTTTCTTCCTCTTTCTCCCTCTCTCTCTCTCTTTCTCTGTATCTCTCTGCTGCTATCCCTCCTTCTATCCCAATTGGCCTTCTTCTTCCACTTCTCCCTCCCCCCCCCCCCTCTCTCTCTCTCTTTCTCTCGCTGTTATTCTCATCTCGGCTTCTCAGCCACCATCCAGAAGCGTCTGAAGAAGGAGAAGAAGGCCAAGAGGAAACTGCAGGAGGCGCTGGAGTTTGAGTCCAAGCGCCGGGAGCAGGTGGAGCAGGCGCTCAAACAGGCCACCACCTCAGACAACCTGCGGATGAGCCTCAACGGTGAGCACAAGCGCCGGCCCGCTTCCAACACCCCCCCTCCCCTCTTTCTTCCTTTCTTTTCTCTCTCTCTCTCTCTCTCTCTCTCTCTCTCTCTCTCTCTCTCTCTCTCCACCCTCTCTGCATCATGTATTTAAATCTACCCCCCTATTTAAGTATTCCTTCTTTGCTTTGTCTTTGAATTTGTCGCCCTTTTTTTCCAGCCTTTTGTCTTTTTCCACTCTCTGCACTATTCATTTTCTCCTGTTTGAATCCATCCCCTTCTCACATTTCTCTTTTCTCTTTTTTGTCGTCCTCTCTGTGCCTCTTTCCTTTCCCTTTCTCTGCATTTGAATCCGCCTGCTCTGTCTGCTCTTCCTGCCCCTACTACACTCCACAGAATATTTATGGTCTCTTGCAGAGCAATTGGAATTTTTCCGGCTTTGAAAAAGACAGAGCGCATGAAAGCAGCGCTGCCTTTTTAACAGCATATTTCATTGTCATCTCCCTGGCTCCAGTTGGGCCCGTCTGCACCCTGCCTCTGTATCTGTGTCGTAAAAACACATGCACTTGTTCCTCCATTGCCTCATAATGTCCTTATTCACTGCAGTGAATTTTTCCTTAACTTTGTTGTCCTACTCAGGGAAAATCACTTTCCTCTTGCTCGTAATCAATGAGATTAAACACTACACTAATTTACTCTTGGCGTCTCTCCCTTTTCTTCCCTTCCATCCCTCTCTCTCTCTCTCTCTCTCTCTCTCTCTCTCTCTCTCTCTTTCACCTCTATTTGTTCTGACCTTTATTCTCTTAATCTTTGTGCTGTGTTTCATTCACTCTTTTTTTCTCTCTCTTACCCTTTTCATCCTATGCCTGTCTAATGTCTCCATTTTTTTTTTCCTCTCTGCTTTTCTCCATCTCTGATTCTCATATTTCCTTATCAATGCCTCTATTGGCATTTCCGCATCTGCTGTAACGGCTCCTATTAGCCTTGCATTAGCATGGTCAGGCCGCAGAGGAAATGGACACAGATACTTATCATAAATGCTTTAAATGCGCACACTTAGAGTACTAAATTGTTTTCATAACCGCTGTGCACGTTTTTTCCCCATCGTTCAGTTGTTTAATTCCTAAATTGTTCTAACAGGAGCAGAAATGGGAAACATAAAAGCAAATTATAAAGACCGTTGAGTACATCTGCAAGCATTTGAACTGAGCTCCGGCAATTATCAGCCAAGCCTGATTAAACCTGAATTTATTAAAAAAAAAAGAAATGCATTGTTGCTCCAGCTTTTTCCCTTTCATGTGATTTAATGCAAGATTAGCTCAGGAAGAACTGTTTTAGTGGGGATACAACGATGAACCTTGAAATTATAACAAAGCTTTTGATGAATCGATACCCTATTAGAGTTGTTAATGAATTGTAATGTGATTCAGATTTACACCGTGCAAAGCCTATCCACTTTGGTCCAACAACTACAAAAACCATTAGCAGACACAAATTAAGTGACACACATTTAGTGCAGTAGGTATTCTGAAAGGGTTCTAACATGTGTCTGTGTTTGATGTTGCAGAGGCTGTGATACCAGATGTGGAGCCTGAACATAACGGCAATCAGCAGGAAAACTCCACTGTACAAGGTGATTGGAACAAGCACAAACTAGAACTGTAGTGCGTAGCTGTTGTGTGTGAAAGAGAGTCTGGAGGTATTTGGTACTCCTTCATTTTAGAAGGAATTTGGAATAGATTTGTTTTCCTTTTGTATTTTTTGCTCTTTTTGTTTATGTGGTTAAAGGCAATTGCACAATTGCACAGTGCAAATCAGCAAAGCAAAACTGAGAACAGGTTTTTAATGAATCAATCACAGGACATGAAAGACTCCATCTCAAGGGTTGGGCTGTGGTTGACCTGGCCTATCTAAGGGGCTTTTTCTTTGGGTACAGTGAGGATGAAAGGGGGAGTTTTTTTTTTTCGGTCACCATCCAACTTCATTTCCCCTCTTAGCCCCCCACCCCCCCCCCCCCAGTGCCTCTCCACACTCATCATCCCCTTCAGCAGGAGCTGACGTCACCCCCAGGGCCAGGCAGCCGCCCGGCCAGCCAGGAGCTTCTAGGAAGCCCCCCTCTCATCATTTCAAGCATAGGGGTGAGGGTAGCAGGGGGTGTGGGGCAGTCGATATGGAGCTTACAGGGCCATGTGCATCCCACATGGCCTAGGGTTCTCCAGACACCTCCCTGACCACCACCACCACCACTGCCACTTTGACTCTTAAGCCCCTGTGTGTAAGGGGTCGACCCCCTGGAGGCTCATGATGGAAGTGCAAACATTAACCAGAGGCACTTTTTCTTTTCCTCCTGTGTTGCCACCTCTCTTATGCTTTCCTCCCTTTCTTTCTCTCTTTCTTTCTTTCTTTTCTTTCTTTCTTTCTTTCTTTCATTCTTTCACTCTCTCTCCCTCTCTTCCTCCTGGAGCAGACGGTCCTTTGAAGACGTCAAAATCCCTGAGGGAGGGAGATTGCAAACTGATGTGGCTACATGTGTGTGTCACGCTTCCATTCTCACTCAAGAGTTCTGCTGCGTGCACACACACACACACACACACACACACACACACACACATTTTTTTACACCACCTATTCCATCTGTTTTTGCCCCTGCACCCCCAGCCTTGCCTCCAAAACCTAGCTTGAGGTTGCTTTTGATAGATGGAGCCTATTATCGGCCCGTCGGCTGGCGAATCAGAGACACTGTCCCGTAGATCTTATTGAAATGTGAGCAAGAGAGGAGGTGAATAAATACATATGTTTACAGGATGCACGCTGGAAATGGCCTGCAAAGTGTTTTCTGCTGGGAGGATGGAGATTGTTTTCTCATAGCCAATTTCACAGTCCGCAAATAAAGGAACGGCCATTTTTCTTGTCACTGACAGCAGCGGGGCTGCCACACAGAAGAATGCTGAGGCCATGAGCTCGGGAACCTTCTGGAAGTTGTGCGTGTGTGTGTGTGTGTGTGTGTGTGTGTGTGTGTGTGTGTGTGTGTGGGGGGGGGGGGGTTCTCCTGTGTGTTTGTTTTTGTTTCTTTTTGTTTTTGTCTGGCAAAGAGGAAGGGTTCATTTTCAGTGGCAGGGGGTCATCAATGGGTGAGGTTGACTCTCTCTAGATTTTTTTTTGGGGGCGTTGAGTGGGGTTAGGATTACTGAAATCTTGAAGGCCTCTCGAGTTTCCTGCTCATAACTTCAGACTTCAGTCTCAACCTCCCAAGCACAACATCAAAGTCCCGCCCAGCACACAGGGACCCCTCGCTCGCTCTCTCTCTCTCTCCCTCTCCATCACTGTACCGGCTGTATTTGTTCACATATTTTGCCAAAATGTAAGGCCTGAATCCCCTCGTGTAATTGCTGGGATCTTTGGTGTTCTCACTGGGTTACCTGCAACGGGCTGTGATGGGCTTAAAAGCACCCAGGAGCTGGTGTTGGTGGTGGCACTGCCATCATCATTTTCTGTTGGGGGGGGGGGGGGGGGGGAGGGGTGGCAGGGTGAGTGTCATCTTGGGGCAGGACATTCCTGACCGTGGCGACCAGCAGCAGCAGTTCAGAGGTGAGCGAGGCACAAGTCGGCCTCGGCCCCGGTCACTTCACAGAACCGTGGATCGTTTCGCCGCGCTTTGGAGACGGTCACGCTCCCTGACTCGCTCTCTCACCCTCGCTTTCGGCCAGACGTGAGAGCCACTGATGGCCGTGAAGCAGCGCTACAACCTCAGTGTCACCACCAAAGCGAGTCACATTACATTTCCGACACACACACACGCATACACTTACATACATACACACACACACACACACACACACACACACACACACACCTAAACCACTCCTACAGCTACGAGGTGCAGTACATGCCAACATCATGGTGTCAGGCGTCTGTTGAAAGAGTCTCAGCAGCTGTGGATCTCATGTGTCCCATCTGACTGTAAATCTGACACATCCTTTCAATGTTACGGATCTCCTCATATCACACTATACATTGTTTATCATTGTATTATATTGCTTTATATTTGTAAATGAAAAGCAATATTAGACAGATTTCTCCTTATCCAGGATTTAGTTTAAAGGCCATCTTAGTACAGTAATGTAATCCCAATGCTTGTCAGTGATGATTCATAACATATCATAACCATAGCATGGTTTGGATAGCAACATTTTCAAAAATGCTCAAAGTGAATATGCGTAGACATAAAGATCTGAAAGTTTATACAGCAAATATCAACTTAATGTCACTTTGTAAGACAACATCAAGTGTGATTTATATCCTGTATTGGCTAGTCCACCCTGGAGTCCTTGGCACTATCTGTTTGTAGTGCTCAGAACCCCAATCTAATAGATGAACACAAGCCACATCAGAGTACCCATCGCACACCAATCTCCATGGATCATCGCTTTGGAGGGCAGCAAATCTTCAATTAGGACTCCTCTCATCCATACAACACCCCACCACAACTGTACACACACACACACATTCTCTATCTCTCTCTCTCTCACTCACACACACATACACACACACCCTCACAAACACACACTAATCTGGACACCCCATCGGCGGACTCCCTACGCGTGCCTAGCCGTACTTATCCATTACGGTGGGCAGAAATCTGATTAGCCCCCGTGCTCCACTCCCAAGTCCAACTTCACAGTTTTGCAAGCCTAGCACTGACAACTGATTTCATTAGGTTTGATTGTCCTTGCTGAGATCCCACTCCAGGAACTAAAAGCTTTTTACGCTTTCTCAGGTTCCCTCCTGCGTTCAGCTATTACACAGGCCCGTGTGTGTGTGTGTGTGTGTGTGTGTGTGTGTGTGTGTGTGTGTGTGTGTGTGCATGTGTTTTTTTTTATTAATCAAGACAAGTGGTGGTAACAGAAACTGCTGAACACAAAAGAAGGTGACATCATTTCACAAGCCGATTAAGAAAGAGAGGAAGAGTGAAATGGAGGTGGTAGAGTCTCGGGTGTTGAGATGAGAGAGTGAAGAGAGAGAGAGGAGGGGAGAGAGACAAGAGGGGAGGTGGGGGCTAATTGTGAGACAACAAGGTGCTGTTTAATAGGAACCTGAACTCCTTGTTTTTTCTGTTAGGTGTTGACCCACCGGCTCCCACCTGTTTTATTTTGCTGTCTTAGCCAAACCTGTTGCGGCATTAAGAACATCAGTAATTATGCTCCTGCAGACCTGGCAAGAAAAATCCACAAACTAAAAACAACAACAACAACAACAGCAAGAGAGGAAAAAAAAGCTCCAATGACCTACTCTAGCTCCAAACTCATACTGCATTCACATACTGCAAATGAGTCCCAAGGGTACCATTCATTTCCAAAAGTTTTCTGCACCACTAATTGGCAGCCATGGAAGAAAAAAATGAGGAAGAAGGAGCAGGGGAAAGAAGGCAGCATGAAAAATCAAGGTGAAGCTTTATGGCAGTTCTGGACCTCCCCACTCTAAACGCTTTGCAGACGGTGCAAAATAGAATGAGCCGGTAGCTAAATATGGTGAGAGACGATCACGGCGAGAAGGTCCCAGTGAGACCACAAGCCTGGCTACCCATCCTCCCACCTGCCCACCTACTGCTGCAACCCAGGCTACCCAGTGGTGCCTTTCTGGAAAGATGCCATAATGGTAGTGGACTCAGATGCGATAATGCTAATGGAAACTCAGGGAGGGACAGTGCTCACGATATTGCTTAGAAAAAGGGAGCGATTGCTCAAAATTTAGTTGACATATTGTCAATGCACAACAACACTGGTAATGCACACCTGTATGCCTGATATGGTAACTACCGTTAACATCATCAGCCAGTAGTGTTAGAGATAGCAGCATTAGGAAATGAAGAAGTACTCAACTGCTCTGTCTTATCAACTTTATTAAAAAATGATGACATATAACAAATTATTATTAAGAATGCTCTGAAGAGATTCTACTTGTTTCAATCACTTATTCTAATAGGTCTGTTTTTACAGGTGTGATTGCTGTTTTCCTCCACCTGAAATATGTATAATTTTTTTTTCACAGGGCAAAACTGATTCATAGCTTTCTGCATCATAATTTACACACTTAAAGATTTCCCATCACATCAGTGCAACAGTAATTCGAGCAATCGGGCTGTCCAGAGTGGCCAGCAGCGAGAGTGCTCTGTCGTCCCCCCCCCCCCATACCCCCTTTCCCTTTCTGTGACGGCTCTGTTCAGCCACCCCCCACACACACACACACACACACTCCACCCTCAGCCCACCTCCCTCCAGTCCCAGGGAGCTGCCATTCTTTACAGGAACTGGCCCTGCTGTCACTTTCTGGGCCCGGATTAATTGCGCCTCAGGATATTACAACTCATTTCATTGAGCAGTAAAACACCTCGTCAAAGCCCCTGGGCCTTTAAGTCTCAATTTAAGTCCAGCCACTGGACGGTGTTCCCTTACACAGAGAGAGAGAGACAGACAGAGAGAGAGACAGAGAGAGAGAGAGAGAGTGAGCTGAGGGCTCCTTTTCTATAAGTGGCCGATTTTCATACAGTCACTTTAAAGGAACACTGTTAAATATCTCGGTCGCCATTAAGTAATATAAGTCATTTTTGGGTTAATATGAAGAAGAGCTCATAAAAGGGCTTGAATGGGTGTGCTGGAGAGTGAGGTGAAGGCAAAGGCCAGATGCTGTGTGTCCTACAGAGCATTCCATTCACTTTCAGGGAGTTAATGCACATAAACGTTGGTCAAAGATGTCTGTAAAAAATAACTGAAGACGTGTATTTTTAGTCCACAAATGAACACAATTATAATGTGTAGGTATATAATATATTATAGAAATGTAATATGTAACATGTAATGTAAGCACTGGTAACAGTACAACAGAAAAGCATAGTATAATGTATTATACAAATATTATGCATGTACTGTATTAGCAGTACAACACATACCGTATTTTCCGGACTAAAAGTCACACTTTTTTCATAGTTTGGCTGGTCCTGCGACTCAGGTGCAACATATATATATATATATATATATATATATATATATGTTTTTTCCTCTTCATGACACATTTTTTGACTGGTGCGACTTATACTCCGGTGCGACTTATAGTCCGGAAAATACGGTACATTCCAAAGAAATAAACTTCAAGGTAGTGAAATATGTGTCGTAACATAAAAGCATTCAAAGTATATTAAATGGTAGTTAGTTCCCTCCCCAAAGCCTCCTTGCCCTCACTGCTCTTCTCTCTCGCCCAGACCACGAGCGCAGTGCACCTCCATCCTGTATCTTCACCCGTACAGGAGCGGCCGCTCCGCTCCACGCTGCAGAAACATATTAAACACCTCCAAGCGCCCTCCCGCTCCTAATGAACTGCCTCTCCTCTCCTCCTGCTCTGGGAATTAAATCAAGCCACATTTTTCATATTAACATTCAACGACCAACTTCTCCCTTTTCACCCACCAGCTGTTCTCCCTTTATCTGCTCCCGCTCACTGACAGCCAACACTTAAGTGATCAATCCCCTAAATTATTCTTGCCGCACATTTGATTAAAATACTTGTGCTTTTTTTTTATCAAGAATCACTTTGCCTATCAAGTATGACCAGCCATCTTTTGCTGTCCCCCTCTGCTTTGAGAAGGATATGATTCACATCTTTATACCACGGAGCAACCATGTATGCATTCTTATTAAAAGACTGCATTTTAATATAGAACTATGTGTGTATATCTATATGTGTGTGCGCGCGCATGCATGGGTTTCAGGGATGGGAGTTTTAATAGCACTGATTCCTGAATGCAACGTTTACCTTGATTTGTTTTCTGTTTTTACAGAGAACAGACCTCCCTTCTCCAAGCCCCCCATCATGTACTGAGAAGGGGCTCCGCGCCGCCAGAGTGTCCGACGGAGGGGGCCTGCGCGAGGGTTTGCCCCACGGAAATACTCCTCTGGCTGGGACATGAGTGGTGATGAGGGGAACAGCAGGAGCTTCTCACTGGGGGGGATCCAACCATCCTCATGCTGAAAACAAAATGGTGTACAGGACAGAAAAATTTAAGAGTTTGAACGAGAGAGTGAGTGAGTGAAGGGATGAAAGAGGGAATGTGTTCTTCTACATATATGTAAAAGGGTGTGTGTGTGTGTGTGTGTGTGTGTCTGTGTGTGTGTGTGTGTGTGTGTGTGTGTGTGTGTGTGTGTGACTGTGTGTGTGTCTGTGTGTGTGTGTGTGTGTGTGACTGTGGGGAGGTGCAGCGATGCACAGAGAAGGGCGTGTATCAGGAGCCTTCTCTCGCATCCTTTCTCCATGATCTTGTACAAAAAGGAAATAGAAACCTCCCTTGAATCTCCTTATTTGACTACTTCTACGTTCCTATCTTTTTTTTTTGTTTTTTTCCAGGCTAAAAATAGAAGGACCTTTTTTTCTCGGAATTAAAAGAACATTCCCAAATTGTTCTTGACTCTGTGAAGCACATAAAACGGCCTCTCTTTCCATCCGTGCTACATGTTCACTCTTTCTCCTTACACCATTATTATTGTTGTTGTTATATTGTTGTTGTTGTTATTGTTATTATTATAATAATAATTATTATTATTATTTGGCTTTGACCTTTCTTTTACCCTATTGCACCAATGTTTCGCAGTTGCACAACAGCCTTGCAAAATCTTTGAGTGACAATGTCCTTTAGAGATGGAGACGTGGCATTAGGGACATGACATGGACAGCATCAAGCATTCAAAAAGACCAGCATCTTCACAAGAAAGGACAAAGGACAAAAAAAATCTGAATCGGAGGAATTTTTTATTCCTCTTCTAAGAGTTTTCTTCATTTTCTTTTTATCGTTTTTTTTTGTTGGAAAAAAGATGTAGAAGCGAAACAGTTCCCTCACTGTCTGACATGGCTGCCACCATGATGTTGTTCTACTCCCATGCTGTTCATACCTCCAGTGGGTTTTTTTGATGTTGTTGAATTGTTTGTTGGTGTATTTTTTTTTTTTCGATTGACACTCTTGTTTGAATGCACAGGAAATGAGGTGGCAAATCGTCTTGTTTCCATCTGTCCTCATAGCCCCCTTCAGTAATGGTTATATATTGCTCCTTTATGAGTTAAAAAAGAACATTGTTGAGTTATTGTTGCTATAAATACAGTATTACAGTAACAGCCCTCCTGTTTTTACCCTTGTTTATAAAGACTTGTAAAAAAAGGCTTTAGCGTTTGCTACTCTGATGTTGTAATGAAGTGATAAATTTTTAGTGAGATTTAAAAACAAAAAAAAGATGGGAAAAGAAAAGAAAACAAGTACCCTAATGCACATTTGATGCAAGCATGCTTGTAGATACAACACTGATGATAAAAATACACATACACAAAAAAAAAAGAAAAAAAAAGAAACAGCTGCCAGTTTAAATCTATTTTTTGAAAAGGTTTTGGGGAACCCATTAGTATCCTAATCATGGTCAGGCAGCTAATCAATGATGTTGACCTTCTTTCAAAAGTTCATGACATTACCACATATCACACCCTTGCACATAACATAAATAAATGAAACATCCATATGGACAACTTTGGTAGATTTGTTTTCTGTTTTTGTTTGAGTTTTTTAAGTAATAAAAAATTGAAACTGAAACATTATTCAATTTGTCATACCTTGTCTTTTATTCTGACTATTTCCATTGTTGTGTCTGTCTCATTGTACATTACGCAAAAGTGTCAGTTTGGTAAGACCAGTATGATGGAAAACATTGTGCAGGAGTAGGCCAGTCTATCACCCAGGCCAGAGGAAAACTTGGTCTAAAGGCTAACCCTAGCTGGAGCAATCTGTCTGTACTCCTGTGATTTGAAATTGCGCAGCTTGTCTGAGAGTCTCCGAGAGAGGCTCTGTCTCTCAGGTTTTCTGCAAAAAGCCTTCATTCAGCCTTACCTTGACCACCCAGAGGAAATGACCTAATTAATGACTTCCCCCCTCAAAAGCTTTCAGGCGTAAGCTCTCTCTCTCTCACCCCCTCTTCCCACTTCCATATTCCCCTCCGTATCTCTCTTCCTCCTGCTGACTCTCTTGCTCCCCCTGCCTGCTTCAGTCATCCTCCCGTTCCTATCTGTAGCAGTTATTTCTCTCTCTCTCTCTCTCTCCACTCACCGTGTGGTGTCTTGTTGTCTGTGGACCGTAGGGAAGCTGAGGAGAACAGACAGCCTCTCAGGTGGAAGCTTGAAGTGTAGCTCTGCCTGCAGTGGTCCTGCCCACTGCCATCAACAAGAGAGGCTGTTTTTGCACTTCAATTACAGACAGCCGTTTGATCTGCCACTGATTACCCCTCCACACTCCACACAGCCGTTATGTTAAGCAGTCAAAGTGCCCAATTTATGATTAGCAATTATTAAAATTCACGACAGTTGGTGCGCTGAATTGTCTCATATGATTGTTACTTGAATAACAATAAAGTACATGTCTTGAATTTCCATGACTTTCATTATGAAATAATAGATGGTATTTGATTAAGATTTAATATGTGGAGGAGATTTATACGGGGACATTTGAGGTGTGACTGCTTCTGACCTTGAGACGGGCCAGGTGTTCTCTCATTTTCTGCCGATCTTTTGGTTTCAAGACATAATCTATAAAAATGGTTCCATGGCAATTAAAAATATTGTTCCTGAAGATGAAACCGGACCGGAGCTCCGAATCGATGTCACTTATCCCCTCTGCAGCAGAATTGTTTGGACAGAATATGCCACGGTAGCCTAGAACGATTGACTGTCATCAATACACAGTGTTGGAAGTTTGCCAAGACTTCAGGGCTCAGATACTCCTTGAGATATTCTAAAGTGTAGTTACAGCACTACAGTTCTGTCCATCATATTTAGTGAAGATTATGTAGATATTCAAAAGAAATTCAACAGAATAATAATGTTTATAAGGACAAAGCAACTGAAATGAATAAATAACAAAAAATTTAACAAACTTAATAATAACACAATAATATAAAAGGGTTCTGTCTCCCTGCACTGCAAACTTTGGGAAAAATATAGCATGCACAGAACTGAAAACAGAAAGAAGTGAAAAATCTTTCTTAGTCCCCTTTACACATTGCCTGTACCCCCAGAAAACAACATGTTTTTACAAATGATTCCACTTTCTGGCAGTAGGTTGAGGATGTAAAATATATGCCACTGTATAACGGAGGTACGCCCTGTTTTAAATCTCCTCCCTGGAAGTAAGCAGCACGTTATGTGGAGTGTGAACACAAGCTCAGATGTTCCTCTGCATGTTATTGATCTTGTGACTGTAACGTACAACAGCTGTACCACTCCTCCATTCTTGCATTTCTGAGTTATATTCCCCTTCCAGGAACAATGACTGGTGGCAATGACGCCACGCATAACATCATGCTCTTCAGTGTCTGTTCCTGAAAGAAGTCTGTGTTTACTGTTTGTCATGAAATGTGACCAAACCCATCAATTCTGCTCATGTTGATGTTGGATGGAGCTGTTGAGTGTGCTGAGGTTTGTTCGCTTTGAGTGAAACCGTTCATTTTCTGAGTTTATGGCAGCTTGCAAATTTTGCCACTCCCACTCCAGCTGATTCCCATCATCTGCCTGATTCGATCACTTCAATCTAATGGATTGCTGCTCTCAATAGGCTGATGAATTGAAGCAGAGGGACTGGGGAAAAAAACATGCACTGGAAAACATGAGTAGCAGAGGGATGTGCCGGAGCAAGCCTTGGCTAAGTGTAGTGTTTGAAATGGACTGCTGGAGGAGGATACCTCTTGTCTGCTGGTGTGTAATGGGAACTAATAACCAATTAGCAAATGAAGACTTCTATTCTATTCTAAACTTAGGCATAATTTTAAATGTTCAAATACATGGGGAGATGTTTACCACTCAGTGCTGTTTATTTGGACTGGAATTCCATGAGGGAATCCCATTGATAGACTTATTTTGAACTGATAACTGTTTTATGGGATATACAGTTTAAACTTTAAACTTTAAACGTTTCCAGTGCCCTCAAGAAGAATAATGAGCCAAAGAGTCAGAACTCCACTGACACAACTTGCTGCTCCAAACCACAACCTCTAGTCATAGCCCCAGAGAGTAAAATCATCTCACACATTTAGAGAATTCCGGAAATCTGGACTACCATACTCTGAGCAGGGTTGTGGCCAATAGAGCAGTCTGCCGACTTCAGACCCCTGACCCTGTCATACAATAAAAGTGAAAGCAAATTCCAGCATCTGCAAGAGGGCCGTGATATGGTGACCTCTGCATTGTATAAAGGGCAGCCCTGGCCTACTGGTTAGCACTTCGGACTTGTAACCAGGAGGTTGCCGGTTCGAACCCCGACCAGTAGGCACGACTGAAGTGCCCTTGAGCAAGGCACCTAACCCCTCACTGTTCCCCGAGCACTGCTGTTGTTGCAGGCAGCTCACTGCGCCGGGATTAGTGTGTGCTTCACCTCACTGTGTGTTCACTGTGTGTTTCACTAATTCGCGGATTGGGATGAATGCAGAGACCAAATTTCCCTCACGGGATCAAAAGAGTACTTATACGTAAGTGCATCAGACCAGTATTTTTTATGTATGAGTGGACACACACACACACACAGATGGATGGATGGGTACACTACGGGCACTTTTTATGTTTTCTGAATAACAATTGGCGAATTGCTGTTTAACTACATGGTTAGCCAGAGATAAGTTACTCAGATAATGTTCAGGTACAAGACCCCTACATCTTTTGCACCATGATGTTATTATGACCGCCGTGCAGCGAAGCGGTCATATAGGTTTAGTCAGATTTTTTTTAATTTTTTTTTTGTCCAAATTTCCATCAAGGATTCCCGGGACACTGTAAGACCGGGGTACACAAAACTTGGTGGGCATGTAAACCCCACATGGATAGCATGGAACCATCGTTTTTCGTTTTGATCTGTAGCCCCCCCGCTGGACTGGATCCCCCGAAAGGAGGGTAGGGCAGACACAGTTTTCTGTGAATATCTCAAGAACTGTAGGGTTTAGGAGGACCATTTTTTTTGTATGTTGATCTCAAAGGGCCATGTCAACCCATTCCATATGCACACATGTGCATAAACAGATACACACGCACACACATACATTCACACTAATCCTACGTATGACACATACTCACACAGTAGACATATATACGCATGAATGCACATGCACACACACAGGCACATAAACAGGCAAACACACAAGCACATGCACATGCACGCACACACACACACCCACCAACCCACACACACATAAACATAAACATGTACATGCACACATGCACACAATTCAAGAATTTCTCAGATTATGAACAGGCAAGATGGGGATGGGGTTGTATAACATGTATTTTACATGTGAAATCTATGAACTAATCATGTTTTGGTACTTGTTGTCTAGCAGATACCAGTGAGAATTGAGTGTGCATAATGCAATTCAGTGAGACAGTTAGAATCATATATGCCTTTCAGCGTGACTTATTTTTGTGGAAAACATATGCTGGACTGGGCGGCGGTCATATTTTGTACCGCTCTGCGGTACATCTAGTTTTTGAGCAATGTTTCAACACACAATACACATCGCCTATGATATTGCTCTATGTAAGCACAGATGTAGAAATAACACTCTCAGTAAGGTTCTGGACATGCATCCAAGCATTTGACTTTAAAATATTTCAGGAGCCTGAAACTCAAACTGCTGTTGATTTAAATGCTTTCCCATCCATCGTCTTCGGGCCTGATTTCCATTGTAAATGGTTTCTGGTCCACTTGACTCTGTTTGTTAAAGCCCGTTGTTGCTCAACAGTGGCTGAGGTTCCAGCCAAGTCAGCAATCAGAAGAAGCAGACGTCAGTCAGACAACAGCGGCGATGGAGATGCAGGTGGTGAGTATGGATAGATGGGCCTTCATCACGGTCAATAGCCTTCTGACCTCTCTCGGCCTCTGTGGAAGCCTATTCGATATCCACTGCCTGATATTTGCTGGAGAAAACCACAACGGATTCAAGCAGCCTCTTAAAGTTTTATGTCAATCAATGGTTGGTACGAATTGCTTCATGCAGATCATCGTGGCTGTTCTTATCTTTAAGGAGTTCTTCCGTGCATCTTGGGTTTCTTGATATTGCCCTTTTTGTCATCAAAGATTTTACTCTGGGAACCAACCTGGTTTCCTGTGCTTGGATTGATGTCTCCTACTATTCTCAGATTGTCCCCGCAAGACATAACTTGTCCATCTGGTTGAAGCAGAACATTAAAACGGTTGTTTACTGTGCGTTGGCATTGCATTGGCTACTTCTCTCTTTGCAGTTAGCCATAGGCTTTTCACTGTCAATCATTATGAGTTCCACACTGAACATCACACAGAATATGTCTGTCTGCTGTTTCTAGCACTGGTCACAAAGATGGCCGCCAACTGTTCGCTGTACTATCTTTGTGGTCACATCAAGAACATGGTGGCCAGTTGCAATTCTTTCTCTAGCCCACTGATGCAGAACCAGGTGAGGATGGCCGATCTACTTCATACTCATGGGTGATCAGACCATCCTTTTTGACCCAGACGAATTGATCCAAGCCACAGTCATTTCGGTGTGCTCTTTTGGCACCACAGTTTACATAGGTGTGGGCCAGACTCTCTTCAGACAGAGGGTTGTTGCTCTATCAAAGAAAGTGAGAGGTTGGTGTCCAACACTAGGATAACTTTCAATTCTGCCACAAAATGTCACACATTTAAAATCACTGCCTATTTGTGCAATTGAAATGCTGTCAAAGAATGTAAAATGTAAAAGTGTTTACCCATTGAAAATGTTTACAGATAATAGTTTTTTTCAGCTTTGAATGTGAAATGTTTGGTGGCACTTTACTTGACAGTATCTCATAAGAGTGACATGACACTGTCATGAACACATGACACATGACACATGGACCCTAACCGTAATCCTAACCTCTAACCCTAACCCTAACCGGTCATGACAAAAACAGAATGACACATAATAACAGCAGCGTTATGTCATAAACATTTGTTTATAATGTTTATGACACGTTCATGACAGTGTCATGTCACTCTTATGTAGACACTGTCAAGTAAAGTGTAACTACATGTTTTATAGTATACCTGTCATATTTCCAGTCCTCATCTGCTGCAAGAAACCCTCATATGTATTTGTGACATTAAAATAAAAAAATGCTTCAATGTCAAATCAAACACTAACAATGTAGACATAAAATGTATCTTTCTGTGAAGTTTTAGTTGGTATATTGTGAAATATACAATCAAAAAAGTATCTGTGTGGTCACAACTCACACACAAGCCACTCTACATTTAAATGCAAAGGCACTCATGTACTCTAGAGGCTGTAAGAAGCATATGTAATAGAGCACACTGGCTTTGTTCACTTGGGACCCGCGGGTGCTTTCACCACTGTGCAGTTAAAGAATGTGCTGGTCATCATTGTGTCAAAGGATAATAAAGTAGGCAAGGCGAACGTGACTCATAAAAGTTGTGTGAATCCTCCTTTGATCAAGCGTGGACAGGTGTTTAATAACGAAAGACATGTGATCTCAGACCCAGGACACTATGGTTATGTAAGTTATGAGTTCCATACTGCCAGGCAGAATAAGCCTTAGCAAGCACCCTAGCCACCAATGGTGG
>NC_063190.1:26346801-26394301 GCF_017589495.1 Alosa alosa | reverse complement strand
ACACTCTCTCTCTCTCTCCATTTGCACAGAGAGCTGCTGAGCTGGCGGGACGGTGAGTTGGAGTGGGGGTCCGGTGACTCCCGGCAGCGCTTTCCGCACGCGGCTGTCACGCCGTGATGAATGGCATCATCACGGCAAAACCAAACAGCGCCGCCGCTCCCGAAGCGGGCCTTCCCGCCATATTAACACATTTATTTATTTCTGCTCCGTCGCGCAGTAAACACCAAAACTATGCGGAGCCCAGCCTGGCCCAGATGTCCGGTGGCGATACCCTGTTGGTCAGCAGCTCCAGAGACAATAGAGGTGTTTTTTTCTCTCTCTCTCTCCCCTCTCTCTATCCTCTCTCTTGCCTCTCTCTCTCTCCCCTCTTTCTCTCTCTCTCTCTCTCTCTCCCGTCTTTTCACTCCTCTCCGATGCTGGTTCTTCTTTTATCTGATATTCACTGACCTGGTTTCAATACTAGTCTGTCTCTTTGAGACCAGTGAAAATTATGAGAGCCCATCAAAGGATTCAGTTCACACAAACAAAGAGAGAAGTTTGCCTGTTTTCCCCTTTTGTTGATCTTTGGCTTGTATTTAATGTATTTTTTTTCTTTTTCATTGATGTAGGGTAAATTATGGACCAGTATATTCGCAACAGGATTTTGTGTGTGTGTGTGTGTGTGTGTGTGTGTCTGTGATCTGAGTTTGACAGTTTTACATTCCCTGCAAAAATAATCTTGTCTTTTTAATTTCCTAAATGATTCTTGGTTATTTATACTGCAACATCTCAAAGTTTTGTGACTGCCAAAATAAATTACGACCACCAAAGGAGCACAGCAAACTGGTGGAGGAGATGATTAGCATGTTAACACACCCCAACAACAGAAAAGAAAGGAAGCGGATTCATGTCTTAATTCCATTTCCTTTTTTAACACTCGATTCAAAGCCCCTGACAACTGATGGATCGTCTTCGTTTCCCTTCCTCCCTGGAGCAGAACAGCAGCAGAAAACAAAACAAAACAAAAAGAACAGAAACAAAGCAGACGAACAGACCGATGGAGAGAAAGCAAAGCTGACATCTCTGCAAACATGCATGTGTGTGTGAGTGTGCGGCTGCAAGGGTGGTGGACGCGGGTGGCGGGCAAGGGAGATGGAGAGTTGGCACCGATCTCCGAGCATCCCGGGAGTCGCCGGGAGGGTAAACTGGGTGTGATTTTGATGGCTGACTCCCTGCCAAGCTGGCAGCAAGGCGAGGAAGCCAGACCTCCGAGTGTGTCTGCTTTTGTTGTGGCTGTGATGCACTTAGCGGTCGGTGTCACTCTTGTCATTTTGTGGAGCTGTGTAATTTCCTCTGTCGTTATTGTTGACGCATTTTTACAAGGGGTTTTCCCATCACATTTTTCTTAAACTACTGACAATTAGAGTTAAGCCACTGCTCGTTCACACACTTACCTCCACTATCAGTTGCGCTCACTCACTCGGGCAGTTCAGTGATTATGTGGTGTTTGTTATTGAGGTCACATGGCCTCTGCGTTGGTGTTGCTGCAGCTTAAAAACAAGACAGAAAAGGCCTGTTTAGTTTAGCTGCACTGAGCAGACGTGTGACTCTTGTTCACTGTTTAAATCTGTACAGATGGAGGCAGTTTGGTGGTGGCCTCTCATCCAAGCTGAACTTGTATGGGTGAGTGTGTGTGTGTGTGTGTGTGAAAGAGAGAGAGAGCTGAGTAGAATGAACAAAGAGAGAGAGTATGTACATGTGTGTGAAAGTGTGTGTATGTGCATGTGTGTGTGTCTTTGTGTGTGTGTGTGTGTGTGTTTATGTGAGTAGAGTGAAAAGAGAGAGAGCGAGTATGTTCATGTGTGTGAAACTGTGTGTACGTGTATGTGCATGTTTGTGTGTGTGTGTGTGTGTGTGTGTGTCTTAGCAGGCGTCGGCACATATGTCTCCCCTACATGCCCAGCCTCCATCTGCTGATGTGGAGTGTCTGGCGGCGGACAGGAGCTCTGACAGAAGTCATTTATTATTGATAAGCACTCCAGGAGGCTGCAGGCCTAGCAAGCCGCAGCAATATAAGGTAAAGGCTGCGCCATGACCACTGCAAATGGACGCTACGCTCAGCACCGTCTGCCTGAGCTACACTCGCTTTGATACAGTCAGCCCAGTCCATCACCAGTGGCTTTCTCCACGTTTCACTATCATTCAGGCTGGCTTTGTGGTGTATGAGGATTGTCAAGTGGTAAATTTAGGATTAAGGATATTACAGTAATGTCTACTTTGACACAGTGCCCCCCCCCTCCACCCCATCAAAACAGATCTGATTGAGAGGCTGTTCCAACATTCCTTTGGATTTGGTATACCTTGTCTCTCTGTTTCTTCCCATTCATTTGCCTGTCTGCTTTGTCAATTAATTAAAAACACAAAGTCAACCATGCAAAACCTGAGATGGATGCTGGATACATAATCAACAAATTCTTCATTAAGATTAGAAGATAAATCACACAGTTGTAGTAAGATGTAACTGAGAGTCATGTTCAGCAACCACACATATCAGCAAACGATAGTCAACAACTAATGTAGCTAGCCAAGGATATATTTTTTTCTAAATTTCTAATTTGATTGCTTTTTATCTTTACAATTGATAGGTATAATATTTCTGAATATGTAATGTGTCAGTGAATCACCATTTATATTGAATTTTACATTGAATAAAAATCAATGGGCACATCATGCATTTATTGTTATATATACATTTTGTATAAAATATGTAAGTTGCCTTGGATGAAAGTGCTTGTTAAATACTTGGACTCAAACTTCATCCTTTTTTTAAAAGTGTAAACCTGCATAGACCTCCCTGGTAAACCCTTGGCGTTCAGTCTATTGAATGCAAAGGCACACTTAGAGTGTAGATATAGGAAGTAAATAGAATGTGATCTGTGCCCAAATGGTCCCTCCGGTGTCAGCAGCAGGTCTGTGCGCAAACTAAACTTGCAGGCCGTCTGCTGTAAGCCACTCAGCTGTAAGGGTGCGGGTCAGGTGGCGGCGGAGAGCACCTTGTGTGGATCTGCGCTGGGGCTGCAGGGATGAAAGTGTTGATCCCGCCACAGATGGAGGTGCGGGAGGTACCGGGGCCTGTCACGGAGGCGCACACCACACACTGAAGGACGGGTAAACAGCGGGAGAAGGGGTGGGGGTGGAAGGGAGTGGGCGGAGGGGGTGTGTGCGCATGGGGGTGGGGGTGGTGGAACTGTAATTAGCGGGTGGCATATGCCATGGCTGTCAGGAAGGATTTCAGAGGAGCGCTGACGTGGCTCTGCCTTCTGCTGTCCCTGCAGTAGTGGCGGAGGTGGTGGTGGACGTGGTGGGTGAGGGCTCGGAGATCCTCGACCATCCACACACCCATCCAGCGAGAGACACCCACAACAAGGTGAGGTACGCAGAAAAGGACAGAGAGGAGGACATTAGTCCAGTCACAGAGGCCAGGCACATTTTCACTTCAGCACACTTTTAAAAGCACCATTGGAAGTGTTCTGTTCATTTCATGTAAGGTATATGCAGTAATGTTTTATTGATGAAGTACTTTTGTTGTGGTGCCACCGTAAAGTGTAAATTGGTGCAAAAAGGTCTACTTGTGATGAATCTTCCAAGTGATAATAGTAAGTATATCAAGACACACAGTAAAGTATATTTAAAATGTCCTTCTGGATTTTAACAAAGTATTTCTTATGAACCTTTACCATTTTAAAACTGAAACCTTTACCATTCTAAAATTTCCCTCAGGATGAATAAAATATCCATCTATCTATCTATCTATCTATCTATCTATCTATCTATCTATTTTTTTACAATCAGGGAAGCAAAAGTATTACAATCAACACAGTAACTCAAAATTGATAATAATAAATTGTATTTTCATGGTCATGTGTAGCCAAATAGAATATGCACACTAGAATCGGTATGGCTGGTAAAACTACATACTAAAATCTAAATATAATTCAAACAGGAGATTAGGGCCCACAAAGCAAATTAAGACAGGAACTGTACAATATGAATGCAAAGTGCAAACAATATCTAACTGACAAGTTTATATAACAAAGCATGGAGTACGAGCAAAGAGAGTATTGTATTGCACTGCACTACATTTCAGTACATAATAAGCTTCCATTTCAGTCAAATTTAGTCTTTTCCTTTCTTATTATCCCGTGCTTTGGGAAAAGCCTGTCAATCAATTTAGCATTGATATATTCTGTTTAAAGCCTTACACTCGGCAGAGCAGCAGTGGGACTGGAGGGGGAAGCCAGTGATCCTGCCTGTAATGGAATAATCATTGGCTTAAGTGAGCAGAGATGCCTTGTAATAGGGCAGGGATTGGAAGAGGGTTAGGAGTCGTTTTGGGAACAGCTGTCTGGCAAACGCCATACAGAAAGACCAGGGCTGCCGGAGTGTAACTGAAGCAAGCGAGCACACAACTTTTGCCAGATGTGTGCGTTAGTCAGGAAGGTGGGAAGGAGCTCGCACAGAAGCACGGGCCATCTCACTATCACATGTTGTGCAGGTGGAAGGTGTTAGGCTGCTTGTGTCTCGCATAGACCTCCCTGTAATAAATACAGCAACAGTTAGCACACAGAGCCTTTGTCGTGCCAATTGCGCAAAAAAAGAAATTAGACTTACAAAAAACGCAGGATTTGTTTTGTGGTCTTGTGGATGTATCCATTGCAATGCGATACACACTGGGAGATAGTTTTTGCGTAAAAATGTGTTTTATGTCACTGTTGATGATAATGTCACTCCTGGATGCAGTTTTTTGTTTTGTTTTGTGGTTTGTCAATTTGGCATCGTGCCTTTGAGCTTTGAGAATTCAATTTCTGTCTGGAAATGACTGTCTGTCTTTGGCTAATTAATTAAATTCATTGCATGAACCACAACACGTAGGCCACCACATTATTTGTCTTGTAAACCTTCCAACAATATGTCTTACATACATTTCCTGAGGGTGTCCTAATATGTACACCGGACCTATGTAGGTTACAGTACCTGACAGAAAAATTTTATAAGTCAAAAATATAAAGACTCCTGGCCTCATAATCAATAATGACAAAATAATGTATAAAAAGGTTTCAGGAATAAGATGATTGAGTTGCACATGCAGACATTCTTTACGTCATCCTATTTTTCTTTTATACCAAATCACAGAGAATGAGTGAGTTGAAAAGCATTTCTTGATTGCTTTGTAAAACGACCCCTTCAGGCTTTTTGGAGGTTGATTGAGACACTCTTGGCTGTGCTTCTCTGTGGAGGAAACAGACATTGGGAGATGAAGATAACACAAAACAAACACTTCTCCGGTTCAAACTAAAAGGCATGGTCTGCTGGCCGCCTATCAAGAAGCTTTGTAAGGCCTTCCCTTTTCCACTGCTTTGAGCCAGTGCTTCTTGTTCGCTAGATATACTCTGCAGCCTAATCATCTCAGTAATAGAGTCCGGTATCCAAATGCATAACTATTTCCAAGAGACTTTTCCTGTCATCGACCTAATCGTGGAAAAGGCATTACCAGCCCCAGAGGCTTTCTCACGAGATGGTATTAAAAGACGTGTTCGCTGGTCCAGGCAGGGGTGAGGTCAGTTCTATTTGGTCCTAAGCAAACTTCCTCCTGTGAGTAGGCGTGTGATACAATTTCAAGTGCAGTCGATTCCAAAAATGTAAATATAGATTTGGGAATGTCATTTGCAGCTGGAAAAAGGTGGGTGGTGTCTTGCAATATTGAGACAACAATGGTAACTTTTTTGGTTTGTCCCTTGCTTTTAAAACCTCTGTTTGGTGTGTTGTCTATCTTTGTGAAAAGTATTGATTGATATGTAAAACAATACTGCCCTCCCGGCACCCAGAGTCATCACAAACTGATCAGAGGTCAGTGACAGCTAGAACTACCTATGCCAAGGTGTCCTCACATTAGACAGGCAGAGAGGAGATGACTTAGTTGGAAAGGTAAAGCATTGATGAAATGACTTTGTAGGCGAAAACCTTGAGATGATGTGTGGGATGTGTGTGAGCATGAGAAGCAGCAGACTGACTAACTTTCAGGGCCTGGATCTATATATCTTTTCAAGATTCAAAATCAGCTCAGTTCCTACACATACACACGTGAAGGCTAACATGATTGTGTTAGGTAGCTACTGTCTATGCCACTCCAAATAATGCTGAAGTTAAAAATAAGTAGTTCTCAGCACTCTATTACAAGGCTGACGCCCTCAGAGAATGACCCTTGGTATTTTATTGCAAGACAACACCCCAAACATACTGTTTCTATGAACAAAACACAATGTTTACCTAAAATCTGTGTTACATTCAGATGTAATCTACAAATACACAATTAGGAGTAAAATAATATTAGCCTTATGTAATTGAACTTGTTGAAGATTATGAATACCATAGGAAACTAGTCTGTATTTGGTTGGTGCTCTCTGAAACCTGCCATTGAATAAATCAATGTATCTGCAAAAATAATAAATAACAATCAAATGACATTTTCTGAGCTGAGTAAAGGGGAGTTTCCAATCTCCTTTTTATATTCCCTTCAGTTCTAGACAACACCCACATGCTGCTGTCAAACTGAGATCGGCCCCTGAAAGCAAACATTCAACATCTGCAACCATACTTCCCATGTATACATACGATGACACACAAAAGCAACACATTTAAATGTTATCCTTGGTCAGCGTAAGAGCTCAGATAAAACTATGTTAAAATGCTGTACTGCTCTTATCACTGTGTTTATACATTCTCCCTCCCACCACATTCACAAGGACACTTGGAAACAATTACAGTAATATAGGAATAACACACATGCACAAATGCATGTCTATTTACAGTCCAGCCGGTCATCAGGTTTTAGTCATGGCTGGTTTAACTGATGATTCAGAGAACAATAATATACTGCAAACATACTGTATAAGAATAACACACATGCACAAATGCATGTCTATTTACAGTCCAGCCGGTCATCAGGTTTTAGTCATGGCTGGTTTAACTGATGAGTCAGAGAACAATAATATACTGCAAACATACTGTTGAAAGTGATAATCAGATAGCGTGCAATGCATGTATGAAGTCTTACAACACCTACTTATTTATCTTCTGCACATCAGATGCATTTTGCATTTTGCAAGATGCATTTTCAGTTTGTATTACTGACCTGTAGTTCATGAATAAAATATTAGAATCTACAGCATTTTGTAAACTTTGAAAATGTGTAATGGAGCCATCACTCAGGTTGAGAGGGTTCACTGTATAAAAAGTATACAAGGAGGTGATGATAACTCCAAACTTCATCCAAAACTTTTTTGGATTGTAAGATACTTACAAGGGACAACAGATAGCTTACAAGATTCTCTCTGACAAGACACACAAGGACCAGTCAGACTCACATACTCACGTCCCTTATCAAAGAGGCTGCATGGGGAGAGACAGAGAGAGAGAGAGAGAGAGAGAGAAAAGAGAGAGAGAGAAAGAGAGACAGAATATCAATTCTTGCTTGGCTTTTTATTTAAAACTTCTATGTAAATATTACTGTATATTTTATAAACACTGGGGATGTGAAAAGATGCAAAAAAGAGAGAAAGAGGGAATAAGATTCAGAAAGTAGAAAACGAGAGAAGAAGAAAGAGAAAAGTGAGAACAGAGAGAACAAGAGAGAACAAGAGAGAGGGAGGGAGAGAGAGAGAGAGAGAGAGAACTTAAATGTGCTGTGTATTTAATGAAATTTTTCCCGTCCATAACTGGAGACCAGACATGCAGAGCGGTAAACCCAGCGGGCATCACACAAAGAGTTATTTTAACAAGTTTTCTGACGAGATTACACTTAAGATGTTGGTTTGTTTGGCTCTTTTTTTAATCACCAAACTAATTAGGGTTTAGTGAGGTGCGCTGAGGCTTAATAACCCAGAGCCAGGCAACGAAACCCGGAACAATCCGACTGCTTTCAAGACAGTCAGCAACGCTGTCCCTTTGAAGTGCTCATTTTACTGTACGTACTTATTTAACAAGGCTCTATAGGAGACCGTGTGGAGTTGAACTCTGTTTTTTTCCCCTCATTTCCTTTTTCTCTTTTTTTCCCTTCTTTTTGAGTGCCTTTGAAGTGGAAACGGGTGAGTTTCGTCTGGCTGTTGGTCGAGGGGGTCCTGTGTCGGCCGGGCAACTGCGGATGATAAGTTGTTTATGCGTCCTGACCGCATCATAAAGAGCATCATTATCATCAAGATCCCCACAACAATAACAACAACAGTAAAAAAGGAGCAGTCGCTAGGCACACGGGACACACAGGACGGTGTGTATCTTAGCAGCAGGCACAAATCAACAGAGGCCAGGGAAGGAGGCAGCGCTGACGAGGGCTTGGTTTTGTTCAGGGCATTAACAAAAAATAAAGTCTCTCCTTTCCCTTTCTTCTCATGTTTTTGTTTGTTGGTTGGTTTCAAGGAGGGCTTACTTTCTCTCTCTACCACTGACATCCTGTTTTCATATTCAACAAGACAACACAAAAGAAAGGGACAAAATGTAGGGGCAATGATACTTCTACAGTGTTACAACTCGTTTAAAGGTGGTGCAACTACACACACACGCACACACAAACGCACACACACACACACAAACGCACACACACAAACGCACACACACACACACACACACACACACACACACACACACAGAGAAAGAAAGATGGAAAGAGCCAGGGAAAGAAAGAGAAAAAAGAAAAAAAATGTCATCTTGAGTATTATAGAGGAAGTGACAGCAACAAATGAGCAGGGGAACGTTAATTTTGCCCTGGCAACCCATTTAAACCAGCAAAGGTCATTCATTAATAATAGGAAAGCAGTGGGGTTGTGGGGCACATGCCTGTCCCAGACCAGGACAATGCATTACAGCATGGCTCAGCAAGACTCTTCTATGCCAACAGTACTAATTACCCATGATGCTCCAGGTCCTACTCCCATTTACACACACTTGACTTGCTTAGTTGTCTGAAATGCACTTGCTATGACTATGAGACTCGCTATTGTTCTCTATTGAAGTCGAAAAGGTTGAAATGAAAACTGAAGCTGAGCAATCACACACTATTTTAAAATTGGGTTATTTGTGGTCTACTAAAACTCAACCTGATAAGAAGCCTCTTATTTTTGTGTGGAAATCTTTCTTTCACTAACTTTGCTTCACCTGTTCATCTAACCCCCCTACCCCCACCCCACCCCACCCCAACTCAACTCAACAAGTTTGTGCAAGTGAGCACAAACAAATAGAAGTTCCACTTTGACAACACACCGGTACACTTGCTCATGCTTGTCAAAGAGGACATCTCAGCTCATGCTGCCTGTTGAAAAATTCACCTGCCAGTGGCGGGAAAAAGTGTGTGCTCAGCGAAGGACTGCAGATGAGATAAAAGCAACATGAACGACATGTCACAGAAGAGGCCACTCACGCCGCTCACTGGAGTGTGTCTGTGTGTGTGTGTGTGTGTGTGTGTCTGTGTGTGTGTGTGCGTGCACACTTTGTGAGAGGGGAGAGGGGAGGCACTGAATTGCAACGGCAAGGGTGCATTTGCCTTAAATAACTTATTTTGTTCGGTCTGGAAAAGGGGGGACCGAGGCCAGTCCTGCTTCCGGAGGAGATTCGTAAAAAAAAGGTCACTGCAGCTGCTGCTGGATGCCAGAGCTATTACTGTGAAAACAGTGAATGGGTCAAGAGGTAACGTGGGGAGTGAGAGAGGAACACTGTGAGAAGTCTGGGGGTTTTGAGGGCCTTCTGGTGGCAGTGATTGTGGGTGGGGGGTTAAATATACTGTGTGTGTAGGATGTGGCTAAAGACATGTTTCAGAATGCACTACTGTATGTGACTCTTTATCAGTCCCCCCCCCCACACACACACACACACTTCCATGCATTTTGTACTTCTAGCCATGTTTTTTATGTTCTTAAACTCATGAATGAGTTCTTCCCACCTTCATAGTGATAACAAGTCACTACTAATTAACAGCAATTGCATCTGATATATTTTCATTGATGCTTCTACTCCAACTTCCAGCAAATAAATTGCTGTGAATATTTGTATCACATGTTAAATCTCATGACCTAGTTGCTAATTTCTCCTCATCTGGTACAGAACAGTCTGCATGGCAGTGTTAATGGAAAATGTCTGCCTATGTTCTGAATGATGGGCTTTGCTAATAGATTTGACTGAAGATAACTACAACGCCATAAAACAAGACAGAGAGCTTGTTCTTATTGTGCCCTACCATGTTTGGCCTAAAACCAGTCATGCTGATTGATCAGTGTATCAGCACTATCTGATAGGGATCAAATTATGCTGGCACCTCACTCCTTCATCTACAAAGTGATGAGTGCACAGGATGCCAGAGTGTTGCTCCATGACAACAAACAATGTGTTTTGTGTCCATGATGCGGTGTCCATCCTCAGTGATCACATTCGTTTACACCCTGAACATGGAGGATGCTAATATCACTGCTTCACATTGGAGAAATGCTCTGCACAGAAGCAGTGACTTTTCATTTTGGTGAATGTGAACCCTGATGGTGATGTGATTATTATTTAAAGTAAAACCAATAAAGTAAAAGAAATGTCTTGCCTGTGTTTCACGCCTGAAATTCTATATCTATACCCTCTCTCTCTTCCCCCTTACCTCACTTGTGAGGTATACCATTACCAGTCATCAACCGTCCTTGTGTTTGGCCCTCATCTCACTCATCTCCAGAGGCGGACAGAGTGCACAGCTTCATTACTTGAGTAAAAGTACAGATACCCCTTGCTAAATTTTAATCAAGTACAAGTACAACAGTCACATGTCTACTTAAGTAAAAGTACTGAAGTACTTGTTTTTTGAAAGTACTTGAGTATCAAGAGTACAATAGTAAATTTTCTAAATATTACATTACTACTGCCACAGTGCTTACATTTATGTACAGAAACGTCCTACATGGAGTCATGACAAATCTTAATGTTAATACCTGGGAGAATGCAAAAGGAATTGAAAGTAAAATCAAGTCATTTCCATCTTTTTACCATGTTGCCAGGGATGGGCAGTATTTCTAATACATGTATTTAAAATACATATTTCAAATACAAAATACTATTTTGTAATTGAAACACTTGAAGCGAAAACTATCATTAACTTGTTCAGCAAATTGAAATAGTCTGGCAAGGTGGGGCCACGGGTTGGCACATTCCCGGCATCCAGTAACCTGCTGCGTCTTCATTCATTGTTTCATCCATGGTTTCGCCTCTTATCTAAATCTGACCATGGAGTTGACTTTGGCGGAAACCTGAAGGTGATTGCTGATAGGCTGTCTCAATCAGTGGCGCCTGCACAATCCAATCACGTTTGAGAGGGAAACAACAAATTGAGGGTTTCCGAGATTTTTCTTTTTTCCCTTTTTTTTTAGAAGAAGTAACGGGTTCACGGTTATGGATAGAAATGTAGTGGAGTTAAGAGTACAATATTTGCCTCTCAAATGTACTTGAGTAAAGTCATGAGCAGAGCCGGACAGTAACGGAGTACATTTACTTGAGTACAGTACTTGAGTACAATTTTGAGGGATCTGTACTTTACTCGAGTATCATTTTTGGGGAGTACTCATGACTTTACTCAAGTACATTTGAGACATTTTTCAACTCCATGTAGGACGTTTCTGTACATAAATGTAAGCACTGTGGCAGTAGTAATGTAATATTCAGAAAATGTACTCTTGTACTCTTGATACTCAAGTACTTTTAAAAACAAGTACTTCAGTACTTTTACTTAAGTAGACATCTGACTGTTGTACTTTTACTTGTACTTGAGTAAAATTTAGCAAAGGGTATCTGTACTTTTACTCAAGTAATGAAGCTGTGTACTCTGTCCGTCTCTGGTCATGAGTACTCCCCAAAAATGATACTCGAGTAAAGTACAGATCCCTCAAAATTGTACTCAAGTACTATATTCAATTAAATGTACTCCGTTACTGTCCGGCTCTGCTCATCTCACCTGAATCCCTACGACTGCCCTATCATCGCCTATTGCTGTCCCCCTGCCCGGATTCCTAACGACCCACTACTTTCCAATACAACTCCTAATCCCCTTGGACAATTCATTCCTACACTGAACTATTTGAACTTTCTGACACTAAACAATTCAACTGTTAAAGTTCATTTTCAAGGTATGTGACTGTTATGTGAAATTTCAAATGCTTAGGCCTAGTCTACGCATTGCATTAGGTCTGAGCACCACTGGAGAAAACATTAACATGCAGTAAGCTAATGTTTAACTAAGTCAAGCTAATGAGTGCTTCTAATTGTGCCACAAAAGGCTGATAGGCTACATTGTGCACATAAATCATGACAGGGGAAAGAAAAAACATTTTAATATGATAAATAAATGTGGTGGGGCTATGTCGTCATAAAATAGCCGGCTTACACCTACAGGCACAGCGAAAGTTATAGCCGGCGGTTTCAAAAATTCCCACTTCGGAAGCCGGTTTCAAAAACTCTTGGTTACAGTCACCTAAACTGCCGGCGTCGAGTACAAGGCGTAACCGATAGCAAAACCTCACCGGTTTCACTAAAACCGGCGTCGTGTAGACGGCTCCTACTAAGATTCCTGCATTACTGGATATGTAACCATCCCACCTCTTTGTAACATACACCTCATGTGGCTTTAAACACCATGTTCTTTTCTCTACACCTAACTAACTTATTCATTTATCATGTAAACAGACCTGTTCTGTAGGCAGTTGGGTTGGGTTGGGACTTGAGTCGTGGATCTGCTTGAGGTTTCTTCCTACATGTATCTCCAATTCTAGGGAGTTTTTCCCGCCCCTGTTACTCATGGACCTTCTCTGATTGTTTAACACTCTGTAAATCGCCATGAGACATGTGCAATGTTTTGTCGCTCTATAAGTGATATTAAATTGAAATTGAAATCGAAATTCACATAGGCCTTAGAAACTGCTAGGTTATGCAGAACTTTGGTTGCCACAAGTAAAATGTTTCAAGAGTCGATCTTAAATGTTTAGTGGACATTTCAATAGCCATAGACAAGACACTACAAAGGAAAACGCTGCTAGGAGTCATTACTTCCCTACCTTGCAATTGTGGGCTATGAGAGAGGTTGCAGTCTGAAGCCTTTACACATGCAAAACGGGCCCTTGGAAGGATGGAGATGACTAAATATGGGCATGCGCTGTCCGGTGTGTATCAATTTACATGCCACGTGCATTTATGTAAAACCTGAATACTTTATTCAAATAAAGAGAAGGCTTTTAATGCCCCGCGCCTGACAAACGGCATTCAATAAAAGAAGCTGTCGGCCGAGCGGGAGAGATGGGCCGCTGCCAAATATTTTTGAAATGGCTTGTTGTGCGGGACCATCTGAAGATTAAAAACATCTCTTGAATTACAATGACACATCACGAAATAAAATTAATGCAGTATTTTCATTAGAAGGATTGAGTCCCCGAGTGTTTCACTATCCATTAGGTATCGGGGGGAAGGGCGACATGGTAAAGTACAATGATTTGCGCTTTTAGGGAAATACACATCACACACACATGGATGTCACGGTTTAACCTATAGCTCAGTTGAGTGGCAGGCTGCATGCGAAGACCGAAATCATTAAAGGGGCGCGTCTGTCGTGAATGTTATCGTATAGGCTAGCTAGGTTACTTATCCTATATAGGCTAATGCCTTTACATGAAAATTGGCATAATGCAGCATAAGCTATATCTTATTGTGCAGGACCTGTAGGCCTATACTTGTAAGGGATATTGATGAAATAATGCACTATTAAACAAGAATATTCAACAAGATATTATTAATTCAGTTTTCAAGATCAAATGTGGAAGTGGCTGAATTTATGGTGTGCTGGTGTTGAATACATAGAGCCCTAATTCGGTCTTCTTGGACATAATCATGGAGAAATTCAGCAGGATTCCTCGCGGAAGAAAAAGAATGCAGAGCCTTTTTAAAGTTGAATAGGCCTAATGCCTACTGGATTATTGTGATTACTATAGTCCACATTTGTTCCCAAAAAGGTGCCAATGATTTCGGTTTACTATTTCTCTACAAAGCTAAATTAAAACTCATGTCATATCCATCAACAATAATGGTTATAAATAGGTGTAAACAGCTGCAGTCTTTAAGCGGAAGTTGCGATCAGTGGCTATAAGCACTCTTAGATATAGATAGTCATATTTATTCGCGTGTATAGTTGATCTTTTTAGGTTGGTTAGCCTATGTATTTGCAGGATATAATCCTACATGATCAGGCATAGCAGATTATTTGAGGATAGTGATAGCCTAGCATTAGGTTAATAATTGTTTCCAAATACTAGGCCTACTAATTATTTTTTGAGTTTGCTTTATTGAAACGAGTCATAATGTATTATTTGGCATTATTTAGGCTATTGCAAAAAACACGTATTGAGTGTAAAATACTGTATATTTTACACTCAATAAGTGTTTTTTGTGTTTACATTTAATTACTCGCCTATAGTCAACAATATTTCATTTGAGCTTTTCTGATTAATATAGGCCAATGTCCCCTTGACTTGTTAACTTTTAGGCCTACCCTAACAAGTGAAGAGGCAAGTCTGTAATAGTCGATGCACGCAAATTCGCGCTCCTTTGCCTTTGCTTCCATCTAGTGGAAGTGATAGTGAAGGCATCTTCAAAAGTGCTTATAACTTTCTGTTGATGTTCAGAAGTTGTTGGATGCAGGCAGTTGCACGCAGGTGTTTTTTTTTTAGTTTAGGGATGCGATTATTTGCATCACTTCTCAAAATCTTGGATTTGAACAAGCTTGACATAGGCCTAATTTCATTAAGATTTCTGTCGCTGCGTGTGGTATTGCATTTTAACATAGGCTGATGTAAATCAACGAAGAAACTTGAACAAGTTGCAGGCATCTTTTTTGACCAAGTAGCAGCATATACATATTGCAATGGGGTACAGTTCAGTGTTTGCTCCATTTTGTGAGCAGTATTTATTTTATAGAACAGGTTCCATGAATCTATAGACTCCAAGACTCCAACTCCAACAACTGCCAATCAATCAATATTGGATGGGTAAATTAAATATCTCCAATATTTCCCAACAAAAGTAGTCTATTTTGCTAGTCCCAGTGAAGTGGGTCTTTTACGTCTCTCTTGAACAAACTTAATTCTGAAAAGGTTTGGACACTGTGTAAAATGAGAATAAAAACAGAATGTTATGATTTACACAATAAGTTGAATAGTCCTTTTTAGCCCAGAAGAGTCCAAAAAGAATTACCAATTTAGATTGGTCTAACCACAGGACCGTTTTCCACTTTACCTCAGTCCATTTTAAATGAGCTCAGGCCAAGATAAGACTGCGGCATTTCTGTATCATGCCTAAATACAATTTCTTCTTTTGCATGGTAAAGTTTACACTAGCACTTGTTAATTGAGTATCAAACTGTGCTCATAGACTATGGTTAGAATGGTTTGTTTTTGCCCACATGGGCTTACACAGAGTGATGAATACCTCCACATCTTTACTTTTGAGAGAATGCCCCTCTGGGATGCTCTTTTTATACCCAATCATGGGTACTTTTCCAGCCTTTTGCAGCCTTTTGTGGCCCCCGTCCCAACTTTTTTTAGACGTGCTGCCTGCATAAAATTCTAAATATGCTTATACCTGTATTTTCCATGAAATAGTCACGTTTGTCATTTTCAACATGTTGTCTAGGTCCTTTTTTACAGCTAAATGGGTTTACTCGACATGCAGATTTTATCTGCATTTTACATAACGTCCCAACTTTTTAGAATTGGGGTTATATATTATTTGATTTTCATTAAAGGCCTTTTTTACATTCATACTGTATAACAGTTTCAAAGTTATTTGGGTTAGTTATGGTTATGGTTATGGGATTTGGCCAAAGCGACTTACTAAAAAAGATTCTGTCCATGGGCCTAATAAAAAAGACCTAACCTATACCAAAAAGGCCCACAACCAACTGTCAAAAACATCTGGTAATATTTGTGAAGGCTTATTGAAGCATGATCAAGGAAACTCTGCAATGTGCAGTCCTCCTGATATCATGAAAATGTACACTCTTGACCACATACAAGTCCATTCAGTTAGCTTGATTGTCCTGTTGTTGTGTGTTGTCCTGTCCACCCAGCATCCTCTGCCTCCTTCATTGCAACTCTATTTCCCTATCAACACTGAAGCTTGAGATCAGATATTTTCTGTCATATTTTTCTCTCTCATGGACATGGCACAAGGGGGAAAGCTCAAAACAGTGTCTGCCAAGTTCATTTGTTTAACCAGAAGGGGGCACTATAGTACTATGTTGTGGATACAAATACATAATGAGAGTGTGTAAAATGTTAGTGTAAGTGGTTTTGTGATTAAGTATTGTCTGTTTTTTTTTTTTTTTTACCAGGTTCTAACCATTTTACATTTTATAATTACAACATTTTAAAAAAATATTTAATGCAATATGTTGGAACTGGGTCATGATTTGACTTCGCACATGTAGACAAAGTTCGCACATGTAGACAAACTATGTGTGATGTAACTCCCCGCAGCCCTAGCAGCCTAATAATGTAGTAACAACTATGATGACTTAACATGCAAGTATTATATGCATGTGATACGGGTACAGACGGCTGAAGATTTTTTTATGAGCTGCCTGGACACGTTTTAAGTGGTCCTGGATATCCCTAAAATAGGAATCAGGCCAGCTTGGGTCACACTTCTCACATTCCAGGTTGTTTCACCACCTAAACCGACAGTGTCACTGTCAGCTCTGTCTTGCAACCTGACAAAACATGTTGGATATAGAGACGCTGACAGTACCACAGGTTTAGTCGGGGTGAGAGTAGGGGGTCATAGAGATGAGACAGAGTGCCCTGATGAGAAAGCTGAGAGAGGCCTGTGGCAGTTTCCAGAAGCTGTCCCAGCTGATAGTTCGTCTTAGCCAGGGAATACCTATACGAACCTTTGGCAAATTTGGAATTTGTTCTGGTTCTCGTCTGGCCAAGAGGCCATTGAAGCCCATTTCCAATGTGGGCACGCAAATACGCAAATAAAAAAAGAAACGCTAATCTGGCATGGGCCGTATTTCTTTGGAAATTGACTTAACAACTGCATTTAAAACCGTTGTTGGTAAAACCGGCAGGTAATCTGCCGACCATGGAAAAGTTAGTAAACTATGGTGTTTCAGACCATTGTCTCCCTTAAAAGGAGATCTATTAGGCATGGACAGCTTACAACAACCCTCTTTAATAGTAACAAAGTATTTTGTTCTAAAAAATAAAGTTAATTAATTTAAAATATATAATGCAAAATAAACTATTGTATACATATTCATCCCTTTAAAGTCTGCATTTTGTAGATGCACCTTTGGTTGCAATTAAAGCATGGAGTCTGCGTGGATAGGTCTCAATTAAGCTTGCACGTCTGGTAAAGTACCCAGTGATCAATTGGGTGCCATCAAATGTGCCAGGTCTAAAGCATGTGGCTTTGGAAGAAAGAAGATGGATGCTGCTGCTGGTGAACAGCGCGACTTGAGTTTTTTAAGTTGGCAAAAGTTTGATCAACTAGCCCAGTGTTTCTCAAACCTTTTCAGACCAAGGACCACGGACCACCTAACAAAAAAAAAAAAAAGTAGACCTACTTCAACAGTATATTACACAATAGGCCTACTCACTGAACCACCTTATTCACATAGTTTACATAGGCAGTTTTGCAGAACTGTTTGAATTTACATACAAGTTGGTTCAATATTGCAAACAACTCATCTATATTATATTTTACCACGTCTGCTCGCGGTCACTTGGGATAGCTTGTGGACCACCAGTGGTCCCCGGACCACACTTTAAAAAACACTGAACTAGCCAACTCCGCTGGTGGGAAAACGCATGGGACTCATGAGTTGTAACGCTGTCCTATTTGAAAGGGGGAATTTGAAAGACAACAGTATATTCCGCCCTTTGCGCCTGGCGAGGGGAACATTCGTCTACCTGGAGGGGGGGAGAAGAGAAAGGCAGGGAAAAGGGAGGGCGAAGTAGCCTGGGTGTTCCCATGCTGCCTTGCGCGCGATTTGATTCACGCTGCTAAGGCAGCCTGGAAACTACCGCCCTAATTTTTGCCTCAGATAGGGAACCAATTACAGAACAAGGGGGGAAGCAAGACGATGATGAGCTATGCACAGACGCATTTGATAGACATCCGTGGCACCTAATAAACGGATCTGGGCATTTTTTTTCAAATACGAGAAAATGAACGTTTGGTTCCCAGACCACGTCTCATTGAGAAGTGGTGGCGCTAGCCAGGCTAGGGGCGAAGAGGAAAAGATAAGAAAAGGGGAAAGAAAGGAGTGTAAATGAAGCAGGTCGAGATATCGGGACATTTTAATCATCAAACAAAATGTCTGCAAAGTGTATTTTATTAATTGTCTGATATTTGGGATGTGTTTGCCGGCATACCACTAGCGGCAGCAGCACGCATACTTTTTATCTTAATGCACAGATGAGCTATAACACTCAGATTCACAGAGTAAGCAGTTCTAAACATAGACTATGGGCTGTATCTGTAAAGAGTATCCTGCCAAATGTATTATATTGTATAGAAATGAGCATATTAATATAATTTTCACAATGGGTCAGTAATTTGTGATAATTAGGCTACTTTACAATTAATTTAATTGTCTGTGGAATGTGTTCAAGCTTCCTCTTTCCAACCTGCACTTCATTTCTTGTAACAAATGTTAGTAAATAATAATATCACACCATTTCAAATATATATTTTCATTTAATTTATAATTAATAATAACTAACTAATACTTTAGATATTGCACCTATTGTATCTGACTGTAGCCACTGTGCAGATTCTGTATAAGAATATAAATATATATGTTTATGAATATAAATAACTCTTGGCAGAAGGCAAAAAATGCAGAAGATACAATGAATGTATTTGTGCACACACACACACACACACTCTATCTCTTGTTGTTGTACACATTTACTTTTCTTAATTTCTTTCAGCCACTCTTCTTTTGACAGAGGCTCTGTATTTGGGCAGTATATAGTGCCCTTAAAGGGTTATATATGGTGTAATGGTTCGGAGTAATCAGAACCAGGGTTCGACCAAGGGAAAACAGGTTCTGGGAGGGTGTTTGGCTCGGGGTCATGGTGCAAAGGACCCTAGGGTGAAATTACTCCAAACCATTGCTTTAAACTGACTTTAGCCAGTTGCCTTTGTCCGGAACTGTCCACATTCCGCCATGAATTCGCCTCCACTATTTGTTTATTAAACCTGGCCTTGGAGGTGGGTTTCTGTGGGCCAGGTGAGGGCTGGTGTGGGATAGCAGGAGGTCTGGGATGCCCTGAGGGAGCAGGTGAAGGGGAAAAATCAGTGACTGTGGCTGGGCTCTGAGGGAGGGTGAAAACAACTGGAGCAGGGAAAGAGGTAAGTGGAGGGAAATGGGCAAAGACAACAGGAGGTGGTGTGGCTGAGGCAGCTGCTGGCTTTGGGAAAAGCTGCCTTGATACAGGTCTTGCATAGATGGTAGGTGGGGCACCAACAGGGTCTTCTGCTGCTCGCCTCTTAACCCTGGCTTGCCCTACTGTGCTCAGGGGCAGATGGGAACTGAGCTGGACACCAGGGGTTGGAGGAAGGATAACAGGGCGAAGGCTGGCTGAGGGAAGTGGTTCAGCAGCAACAGGGCGAGGAGGTGGAAGATTGATCCCTTGCAGAAGAATCCTTTCATCCTGCCTTTATAACCGCATGCTCTCCACTCCTGGTGTGAAGTCCTTTTTCTTTTAGGAGAAACGGAACCGTCCTTGGTTGAGCCGTTCTTGGTACCGTGCAGCAAAGGCCGCACGTTGTTGGTCAATTCTGCCAGCCTGCTGGTTGGTAAGGGTCAAGGATGGCTCATGACACAGATCCACCAGGAACTCAGCTGGGCTGTCCACCTTGTCCATGCCTGGCATGTTATGTTCATCTAAAGCCTGAAATAATATAGTAAATAAATAAAAATATAATGAGTAAAAGTTATGAGGGAGACAATCATATTCATATGATGAATTACTATTTAGAAACATGTAGTTTGACATAGTTGAGTAATGTAGGATAATTTCAGTCTTAAGTAATTGTTTGCTTACCAGTTCTGATGGCTGGACCAACAGAGCAGGAGTTAGAGGCGACAGGGCCAGTGTACAAGGCGATGGAGGCGGCAGTGGGGCCAGTGGTGATGGAGGAGGATGTTAATGCGAAGTATTAAAAGATTAGACAAGAAAACAATACAAGAATATTGTTTGATAAAAGAATAGGCAGGACGACTCCCCAGTTTATCAAGCACTTTACAGGGCTTGAAAGGGGAGGTGCCTGATGGTCCAGGAGGAGCAGCGGGAGGAGCGCCGTGTGACACCTGTGGCATTATGAGTGGTCAGACCTGGACCTGATGGTGTGACACCTGTGTCCTTATGAGCGGTCAGACCTGGACCTGATGGTGTGACACCTGTGGCCTTATGAGCGGTCAGACCTGGACCTGATGGTGTGACACCTGTGGCCTTAAGAGCTGGTGTTGCACTTTTAGGCTGAGGAATTAAAAATAATCACTTTAAATCGTCACCAAAGATATCAATACTGCTGTCAGAATAATAAGTGACACACATTACCTCAGCAGAGTGAAAACCACATGCACATGTCTGCTGACCCTGACCCATAAAAAGTGATGTCTGGCCCCTAAGCTGCGCCGGACATTTCTCAATCTGTAAACTAACCTTTTTATAGAGGTCGTAATTGTGTAATGTTGGTTTTAGTGAGTGTAATTGCGTTTACCATGTAATGTATGTGTTAGCTTGTGTAGTTATTCTTTAGGTTGTACCTCATGTGTTTTACCCAGTGTATTGTATGTGACTACCCTGTTCGTGTATCGTGCTTGTTTTATTGACTTTCCTTGAGTTTTCTGTGTAATGGTGTCTATGAGTGATTCCCGCTTCCACTAATAAACCTTTGGACAACTGTGTGTCGCATCAATTGTTACATTGGTGTCAGAAGCGATATCCAAAAATGGCCTCTGCCCAGCGAGAGAAGCCGGGAGCGGGAGACCTCACCACCGGGTGGAGGCCCACGCTAGAGGATCCAGAGAGAGCCCTTGAAAGGGCTACTAAAAAGCTTGTTGAGGCCTTCTGTCGTTACTGCCGCTGGTGGAGAGCAGCTGTTGTCCGGGCCTGCCTGCGGCCATGGGAGGAGATCTTGCCGGAAGAGGGGCCTGAAATAGCGGTCTCAGAGGAGAAGACGCTGGCCTGGGCGCTGACTCCGCCGCGAGAAGGCCAGGCGGCTTGAGGCTGGAGTTGGCGGTGGCCCTGGCCGCGAAGAGTGAGCAGAGCCGAGGGAGGGCGGCGAGGAAGAGGTTCCTTGATGATGGATGGTTGGTGGAGCTGCTGGGGGCAGCGAACTCAAGACGGTTGGGTAGCTTTGGTGGAAGGGCCCTCTGAAAAGCTGGTTTAAAACGTTTGAGTGCGTGTGAGAGGCACCGTGCTGTGTGGGCCTCCGTTCTAGTTGGCCTGTTGGCTGGTGCCAGAGCAAGAAAAAGAGAGAAAAAAAAAAGTTTGCTGTGTTGGGTTGAAGGCACGAGTCAGAAGAGGGGGGGATAAAGCCTTCGTCGCGAGTGGAGTGGGCCGGGAGCAGCGGAGGACAGCTCTGCGAGGAGGCAGTGCAAGGAGAGACGCCGAAACCGGTAGCTGACGGCCTGAGAGCTCAGCGTGTTCGGCTGCAGCGGAGCTGGTGCCTGCCTGTCCTGGTCGGAGCGACTGTGGAGTGGAGCAACGGAGATGCAGCGACAGTTGACCTGTGAGTTCCGGTGCTTGGTGCCACAGTCTACGGTAGTGTAGGCCACCTAGGGCCCCGCCTGGAGAGGAGTGCTGCGGTGGCACACAGCGGAAAGTGTGACCTGAGGGCGGTCGCTGAAAGGAACCTGGGAACGAGCAGTGACAGCCATGTGACTGCTATAGCATGCCCGCACTGGACCGCTAGCAGTTGTGGTTCCCCGAGTGGTGAGTGAGCTCCTGCGGTGTGCATCCCACGTGTTGTTGCCGGTACCACAGACTGATGGACTGAGTGAGTGAATGCCCACACCGACGTTATGGCAACGGCTAAGCCGAGGAGACATTGCCAAGGACGGCAATGGCTCGCGAGGGGGCTGTGTAACGTCGGTGCCTTCTGCACTGAGTGCTATCCTCCCAGAATGCAATGTGATTTAGAAGCTGGACATGGCGAACATAGCTAAACATAAGGACAATGAACTCTACCTTTATGGTCTACAAGTTATCCTCAGTTATCCATCGTCTAGTCCATTGGTTCTCAAAGTGGGGTCCGCAGCACATGGTCAGGGGGTCCCTGACAAAGTTTGCTACAAAATATAAAATTGTCTTATACTGTATGGCGAAAAATGCTACAGTATCAGAAATTGCCCAATTGATCTGCTGATACGTTACATCAATACGTCAAAACCCTTTACTATTAATTAACCGCCAACAAAATGAAAGTTATGTGAAGAAAACACTATGTGTTCAACATAATAGGCCTACATTTGACAAAGAAACAACAATCCTTTAAAAAAAATCCTACATACTGTCAAAGTTTGCTAACATGACTATTGTGGTATTAGCATATGTTTTTAAAATCCATATAACATAAGCATCTAACAGAAAAAAAGGCTATACAGCTACATAATTAACTAAACTTAAGTTTTATGTGTTGCGATTATGAAGGGCCCATGGAGAATTTTCCACTCTATGAGGGGTCCCCGGCCCACAAAAGTTTGAGAACCCCTGGTCTAGTCCAGTGTTATTTCCGCCATGCAATCTTCTTGATATGAGCTAGTTAAAGATAGAGATAGCCTTGCCATATTCTTCTATCACCAAATATCGTTCAAAAATTGTTCAAATTTTCACTCCAGAAACACTGTGTTGTAGTCTTGCCCAAAACTTAATTGTGACAATACAGGCTTTACCCTTACAAACTGTCATAGTAGCCTATATGCGGTTTCTGGCATCCATAAGAAAAGCATTTGTAGATGAAACGTCAACCCTGCTTAACTGTGACTACATCTGACTCATCTTCAGATAATAGCAACGTTGCTCTCTCAATAACATGATAACAACTTTAGTTTCACATTAATTTGATTAACAGGCTAGACTAGGCTATGGCGATCAAGCACACTGAAAAGGTTTTCTGTTCATTGAATCACATTTTATTTTCAGTTGTCAAAAGTTATGGGGGTAAAATTAGATATAATCCCCAGTTCAGAAAATCATGCTTACACACTAGGCAACTCAATGGCCCTTTTGTATGCCTACAGCGCGATGTTGTGGCCAGAGAGGGAACGTACCAAAGGTACTCTCTTGGCGTCTTATAATTTTATTGTTTGGTTTGTTTGTGACCAACTGTGTTCCTCTCCCCATAGACTACAATTAAGTTACATCACCCTTGGCTGTATATCGTCACAGCTGGAGATCGGTCCAGCCCACTGGTGGTTGAGTACTCTTTGCTTCTCCTTTGCTCCTTATTGGTCACCTGCATGCTTAGTGTGTTTCTTTGTAGCGTGTTTGTGTACACTCTTAATTGCGTGTTTGCATTACCCTTTGCTGTGAGTGTGGCTATCAGCGTATGCGTGTGTGTGACTATTTTTGCACAGGTAAATTGGTGTCTTATCTGGGCGCTTTCCCTCCCTCCAGTGGCCCACCTGGTACAGTATTTCTTGCCCTTTTTTACACAAGACACACACACACACACATACACACACATATATATATATATCTGGCTGTAAACTGTTGTGATTGTGCTTAACTGGAAACTACTTATTTACTGAACTAAATTTATGGATAATGAAGTACATATATTTTACTAACTATTTCCCTTCCAGCAGTTGATTTCCAAAATATCAATATAAGTTGCATGAACTTGAGAATTGGGTCTCTGCTCTCTCTGTCCATTTAAGAACTTGTGTCTAGGTGTCATAATTGAATAGGTTACATTTCCGAGTCTCCCCCTGGGTGACGTAGTGGGGTTCCTTTGCGTGACTTCGGGCTCTGGTCACACAATGACATTGCTTCACATTTCTGTTTTCAATTAAAAGTGAATTATGAGCCTGGTAGCCACCTAGCTATCTGAATGGAATGTGTTTCAGTCGGCTCGGCATATCATGCACTTCATGTAAATCCTTGGAAAACAAATTATTGAGGACTCACCAATTCCATTTTACAAAGGCAAAGTAGTATGAATCTTGTCCATGTTCCAAATTACATTGTTTGCAGCCCATGTTAAAGAGCCCTCTCACCAATCTGAGTTTAAAAAGTAGTGGGAACCAGATAACCTCGCAAGTTGCAACCTCCTGTGTCCTTGTCTTTGTTGCCTTAATTTCCTTTTTAAAGTTTCTTATATTAAAAGGAGATACACAACGACAAGCCAGCTGCAATCTGCCACTCTCTTTGTCTCTCTCCTGCGCATGCAAGATGCGTTCCCAATTAAATGGAGTAAGTAGAGTTAGATCTGCTACTTGGTGAAGGTTGAGAGGACCCAAAAAGTATCATCCTTGCATTACATGTAACATGGTGTTGGTGCATTCTGACATTGTAAACGTTCTCGAGGATGAGTATAATGTAGTATTTATTGGCTACATTTGGGTGCCCCGTCTGTCCTTTGGTGCCCTATGCACAGTGTGTGATGCGCGTGGTGGGAGCGATGGCACTGCTACTCACACAGTGCCATGTTCAGACTTGTGTTTAGTTGTGAAAAGATATTAACTGTTATTGAATGCAATAAAAGGCCAAATTGTTGCAATTTAGATCACATTCATGCATCCCACGGCACAACCACGTCTCTTCCCATGTTTTCTGCCTTTTTGTCAGTTTTTCCCGAGTCCCGAGACAGCGCATGTTAACTAAACTGTGGATAATATTAAATAAGCCAGGGGAAAACATACTAAAATGGAAATGGAAATAATATAACATAACGAAATGCAAAAAGGTAAACTAAGTTCAAAATATGCCAAGATGGAAAACTTTTGGGAAAATATAGGCCTACTATAATAGCCTACTACAATAGGCCTACTAATAAATCAGATGTATTGTAGATAATACTACAACACTAATGTAACATAATGAACTTGTCAGACATTTGTGGAATAGGTGCATGAAAAAAAAACTCAGGTTTTATGTCAACATCAGACTGGTACTGATAGAATAAAAACATAATTAGTTGTGAAAGGTATCAGAAATGTGTGAAATCATGAAACACATGGAAAAGCGATTATTTCAGTCAACATATGGGTCTGGTGACCCAACAAAGGATATGAACATTTCAATTTAGTTTATATGTCAACATTAGACTGGTATTGATTTAGCAAACTCATGTGAAAGTTGTGAAAGGTATCAGACATGAAATGAATGAAAAAGCGTAATTAGTTTGGTCAAAGTCTAAGATCTGGCCTGACCTAGTGACCCAAGAAAAGATGTGAACATTTCACTTCAGCTTATATGTCAATCTCAGACTCAGACTCTTGACTAAATACACTCCTAATCACACACCGTATTCATTACTGAACAAACAAAACAGTAGATACTATAATACTTTTCAGTAGCCTAGTTATTTTATTTTGCTTTAATTATAGATATTTTGCTGTAGGTCTAGGTTGTAGATTGATTGATGTGCCCATAACAAACGTCGCTGGTTGCGCTGAGTCATAACGAGGAATAGTCCTCGCCTAGTAGGCTACCTTCGGAGTGGAGATGTGGGGTGTTGGTTAACATCTGTTGATGTCGAGGAAGGTCTGTATTTGTCCCAAAGTGCATGAAACTTGCAAGTTCAAAGTTGGATGAAGGATGTACAAATGAAGAAAAAACAGGTGTTATAGTATAGGCCTTGTAGATGATAATATTCCTGAGGCTGATTGTAAGAAGAGTCACAACCAAGGAAATTCTTTGGAAGCATATGCAAAGCATATGATCAAAGATACTTTAGAACAGTTGTTTTTTTTATTTGTACATCCTTCACCTGCCTCATATACTCATCACATTCCATTCTTATATACAATGCACATTAATGTTGCTGCAGTATCATACTGCATGTTATGTACATTGCTTTTGTATACACTCTGTACACTACCTGTGTGCTAAATAATACTGTATGTGCATTCATTGTCTATTGCCTATATATTATTGCTGAAGATGGAAGCAAATTCCTTGTGTGTACTGACTCACTTGGCCAATAAAACACATTCTGATTCAGTTTCTGGGACCATGTGGGAATAGTGAGAATATTTTTCAGTAGCTTTGGTACTTTCCCTCTCTGGCCACAACATGGCACTGTAGGCATACAAAAGGGCCATTGAGTTAGTGTTACAGTAGTGTTGCTGTGCTTCATCATTTAAAACATCAAAACAAAGTGACAATGCTAACCAAATCCCTCTTTAATATTGCATTTTAACTACTGTTAGAGGGATCACCCAAACCTAACAGGCTTGATGGCTTGAGCGCAAAAACTTTTTTTCAGTTCAGGGGAACAATGTTTATGTAACCATGATTCAGTGATTGGTTGAACCAGGCTGCCAGATAATGTTTTATCTACGTTTTTTGGAAATTTGTGTCTATTTGTGTATATCCTCTGGGAGACTGAACTTCAAAGCTGTTCCCTCTTACCCCATGAATAGATATGGATTGAGTACATAACCCACTATACTGTACATCATAATATGTAATATATATCATAATATAATATATAGTCTCTTGTTTTCATGATGACCTGGCTGCCAAGAGCATCTGACTCTATTGAGTGTGTGGTAGACATATTCTAAAGAGTCTCTTATGCTCATTGTAAAGGAGTGTGTGTCCGAGCAGGTGGAGAGAAGACTCAGGTGGAAATCCAAGTGCCAATTACGACTTTTTCTATTATTATTTACTGGTAGGCTACCGGCAGGTTTACGTGACAAACAATTAACAAACAAACACTGGACAAACAGAAAACAAAGATAGGACAATGCCCACGCTTCTAGGCCCCTGTTATAGCAACAGTACTTACGTCCTCTCTCGTCAGAGACGCATCCCTCTACTAAAGCAACCCCAGGCATTAAATAGCACTGGTCACAACCAAATCACGGTCACAATTCAATTAATATCTTGAAACAATATTTAATCTCTTAGAATCCCTTGCGCAGCACAATACTCAGAATCTTTCTTGTGCATTAACAAAAAACTGCGCTTCCAAAACAAACAATGAAAAGACAAGTTTGCCACAAACCCCTGCGCTAATGAGCGCTTCCCTACGGGAGCACGCCCCAAACATTGAAAAAGGTCTCGCCGTCTGCAAACCGGCTTGCCCCCTGTACACGGAAGGCCGCCATGAGTAGCAGTAGAGAGTAGCAACAACAGCTAAAATGACCAGCTTGAGGTGGTACGACAAGTAAAACCAGCTAAATTGCCATTGTAAGATGGGTAAACCAGCTGAAGGTATGCTTTCGCAAGCGTTTTCCTGGTTTTTGTCCTTCTTTACGGTTCTCTCATCCTCTCAAAGGAACTCTGGATCTCATTCATAGTGACCACTGGGTCCTTGGTTACCTGTCTGACTAAGGCCCTTCGTTCCAGATTACTCAGTTTGGCTGCGGCCAGATCTAGGAAGACTGTTAGTTGTTCCAAACTTTTACATTTGAGAAAGATTGAGGCTATGCAATGCTGCAGAATTGTTTTTGTGTCCTTCCCCAGATCTTTGTCTTCACACAACCCTGTCTCGCAGGTCTACGGACAATTATCTTGACCTTGTGGCTTGGTTTTCACTCTGACATACCAATTCGGTATTAGTGTTGCGTACGACTTCATACGCATTGCTTGTGAGATCGGGTTGGACATACACCATCAACTGTGAGACCGTATATAAAGAGATGTCTACCTCTCCTAATAATGGGCAATGAATTCATTTAGGCACAGGTGGACTCTAATCAAGTTGTAGAAGCATCTCAAAGACCATTGATAGAATGCACCAGAGCTCAATTGCAAGTGTCATAACAAAGGGTCTGAATACTTATGTAAATTGAATATTTCAGACTTTTATTGTTTATAAACCAACGAGACTACGCACTTGTCTGTACGATCAAGTATAAATATAGTAAAAAAAATCATGAAATTAAATCAAATTGCATCATATTTACAGTCTATACTTCTCTGCGTTCACCTGCACACCCATTACTTGTGATCGCATAGATATGCCACGCATGTCAGATGAAAGAGGAGACACAGAGCTATCATTTGATACCAATACATCCTTCTGGGTTATAAAACAGACAAAGTGACAGCAAAATAATAACTTCATATAGCTGGACTTACCCCACGTTTTTGTCTGTTTTGGTGGCAAAGCATGTTTATAATCCAACGCTATCGTGTGTTTCTCTATGGCAAAGCATGTTCATAATCCGACTTTGAGATCCTAGCAAATTCCTGCATGGCATCCAATTCAAGGCTCACATTGCATCCCAATTTGTTCAACAAAGAAACACCTTTTTTGCAGTAAAAAGTTGTTGTAGAGAATCATTATGATATGAGGCTAACACGCAACCTCGAGTCAAGTCAGATCAGATCAGTTTGTGTCAGAAAGGTCATTTTTCATCACTAAATAAAAAATGCCATTTATTTCTGTAAGGCGCACACATATGTCTGTATATTGCTCAGCTCCAGAGAATCCCTCCACCATGCCGGGATGGATTACTGCACGGGCCTACCGGGCCCAGGGGGCCCTGAAGCCCAAGCCTTTGCATGGAATCACTGCCTCAATATCAGCAAATCATGATGTAGGCTATTAATCTGATTGAATTAAAGTATTGGCCTCCCCAAAATGCACCAGAATACAGGAAATCACATCAAACAAATGAAAAATGTTCTGGGGGAGGACCCCCAAACCCCCTCTCCCACAATTGGTGGGGGGCCCTTAATACATCTGGGCCCAGGGGCCCGAAAGTTCATAATCCGTCCATGCCACCATGGCAATGATATTGCCAGATTCAGGACAGTCTGCTCTACACACACATGTAAGGCAAGTCGAGCAGCCAGCTTGCAGTGGTGAGATACATGTCAAAATATAAGAATTCGTATAATTAGATTTTTATTATTTAAAAATCAAAATTAAATCAATGCAAGTATTAATACATGAAATGAAACAGATTTGGGTAGCCTATAGACTCTGAAAACAACAATATATAGCATGTGTATGCCACTTACAATGACCAGGAAAAATCCTTCTAACTAAAGGTAGTGAAATTGCCATTAAAACAGTCTAGGGTTCTAAGGGTTAAGATGAGCCTGAATCATAACAAAATGTGGAAAACTTAAAAGGGTCTGAATACTTAACTTTTATTCAATATTATCAGTAGTAATTGGTGGTTTTAAATATGTACAGAACAAATGTATTCATACCCCAGGCAAATATTGATGTAATGTTGATTTTCTCTTGACCAAGTTTGTTCTGACTGAAAATGACACTGCCACATGCAAAAAGGTTGTAAGACAATGTGGTAGAAACATGGAATCAAAAAATAATCGTTTTTTAATCTTTTTTTAGCATTTTTTTAATGAAAAATAGCAAGTCCAAAATTATGCATACCCTTTTTAAATAATCAATGGAAACACATTGACCACATTGTCTTACAACCTTTTGACATGTGGCAGTGTCATTTTCAATTAGAACAAACATATTGAGAAAAGAGAAAGAAAATCCACATTACATCAATATTGGCCAGGGGTATGAATACACTTGTTCTGTACATATTTAAAACCACCAATGACTAATATTGAATAAAAGTTAAGTCTTCAATTATGTACAGTGCAACCGGAAAGTATTCAGACCCTTTTAAGTTTTCCACATTTTGTTATGTGGAAAATCAACATTACATCAATATTGGCCAGGGGTATGAATACATTTGTTCTGTACATATTTAAAACCACCAATTACTAATATTGAATAAAAGTTAAGTCTTCAATTATGTACAGTGCAACCGGAAAGTATTCAGACCCTTTTAAGTTTTCCACATTTTGTTATGTGGAAAATCAACATTACATCAATATTTGCCAGGGGTATGAATGAAAGGGGTATTTTGTTCTTAACTGTATGCCTTCAGCTAAAAAAACATGAATGGTTTCATGGTCTCTGGGAAATGCACACCAGAAGGGAAGGACTCTTGATAAAGTAGATAATATCAGATTCTCAATATGATTACATATGATGATTACAATATGATACTGATTTATTATTTAATTCAAGAGACAAATGTCACATTGATCTGAAACAAAATGGATGCCATAAAAATTCAAATTTCAGTCTCAAGCTAAAACAAGGTATAAAATTCCCAACTCATTCATAAACTGAGGAATACCATGCTTTTTGGTGTATAACAAAAATCATGGTCAACATCGCAGGAAAAAATATAGAAAAATAAAATTTTATTATAAAACATAATGGTAATTTTTTCACTTTCCAAAATAAATTAGTAAACCCCAATTATTTATAATGGTAAACATGTTAACTCAATGATAGTTTGTATAGGGAAGAGTTTAGATGCTATTTTAAGGGTAGAAGTTTTTTTCATTCAGGTCTTTCTAACACAATGCAAGACAAGATATAATGTATGTGGATGTGGATATTATTCTAATCACCTGCATTGCCTGATGACAGTACAACTAAAAACATCTCAGTATAATCTTCCCTGATAGTACAGGCAAAGTAGCGTTTTACGACAGACTAATTGCAAAATAATTTTTTGCAGCTTAGAAAATTTCTATGAGGTGTCCAGAACAACATACTAAAAGTCCTAAGAAATCCTAGTTGAGGATATATGTTAAATTCTCATCAATCCGAGATGTGTGCCAAGAAGGCCAGGCAACAATACACCCCAATGGGGCTACTTTTTTCTTTTACTCCTATCAAAATTAAACTTTACACAATGAAAGAACCCATTAAAAAAGTAAACGTTTTTGTATTACAAGTTTCTTTGAAAATTAATTTTAATATGCAAAGGAGCTATACACTAATCGAATATGCCCGAAATACACCCAAATAGGCCTAATGTTTCCTTTACTCTTACCACAATAACACTTTACATAGTAAAAGTATATATGAAAAGTAACTGTTTTTGCATCACAAGTTTCTTTTGAAATGAATTTGAATATGCACATGGGTCCACACCATTCATGTGTACAACCCCCGCCGGTATATCGTCAGGGTCACGGAGGCACACACACAAGCCTCCCCACCACGACAAGGTACCAACAACAGGGGAGTTTTCTTCTTTTTTTTTGTTTCTAATGTTTAAAAAATCCAGCTTGGATTCTGGACCCCTTCTCTGTGGCTCTTGGTTCTGGCACCCCCTCAGTTCCTGGTTTGTTCTTAGCTTAGTTCTTCCCCTCTGGGTCATATTCATCTGATAAATCAGGCAACTGTGAGTTTGTAATGACTAAGATGGCTATTCTGACTTTCTTCTGATGTTATCTGTGGGGGAATGTCATTAGGTAAGGCTTGTTCGCAAATAATAATAAAAAAAGAATTTAGAAAGCAACTAGAGGCAAGATTGTGCAAATGAATTCTTAAGGTCAATATATAGTCTTTTTGTGGCAAGTGACCCAGGTGGTAAGTGTGGCAAGTGACTTCAAATTTATCGCGTTTATGCATACTATACGTTAACTTACTGAATGGACAAAAATATGTTAGTTATTTGGTCCCTGTTTTTTTCTACTTGTGACTTTATGGCTTTTTGGCCATAAGTCAGTTACGTCTAGTGTTGAGCTCATTTGCATATTTAAAATTGATTTTTCCAAGAAAAAAAATTTTAGTTTTCATGTATACTTTCACTGTGCAAGGTTTGATTGTGATTAGCCTGGCTAGCGCCACCACTTCTCAATGAGACGTGGTCTGGGAACCAAACGTTCATTTTCTCGTATTTGAAAAAAATGCCCAGATCCGTTTATTGGGTGCCACGGATGTCTATCAAATGCGTCTGTGCATAGCTCATCATCGTCTTGCTTTCCCCCCTGTTCTGTGATTGGTTCCCTATCTCAGGCGAAAATTTGCTCCATGGTCTCCAGGCTGCCTTAGCAGCGTGAATCAGGCAGCATGGGAACACCCAGGTTTGATTGTGATATGAGTAAAGGAAAAAATAAGCCCATTAGGGTGTATTTTGGGCATATGTGATTAGTACATTGCTCATTTACATATTCAAATAAATTTTCAAACAAACTTCTAATACAAAATATTTTACTTTTCATGTAGACTTTCATTGTGTAAAGTTTTATTGTGGTAGGAATAAAGGAAAAAATCTTGGATTGATGAGAATTAAACATATTTCCTCAACTAGGATTTCCTATAGGACTTTTAGTATGTTGTTCATGAAAACCTCATAGAAATAATCTATGCTATTTTTGCCTCCAAAATGAGTTACTTTGCCTGGACTATGAGGCAGCTTTCTTCACACAGTCTCAGTGGTCATTTGTACCCACGGAATCCAAAACGGAATATTCTAGCTGTCTAAGCTGTACTTCAATCCTCACCTAGTCAACATGGTTGCCATAGTTAGTCACAAGCTTGTCAGAAAATGAAAAGAAAAAGCAGACATTGCACAAACTAATGGATGTGATAGCTTTATGAATGGTGCCATGCTGGATTAGACATTAAATGTGAAGCTTTGGCACAGTCAAAGGGAGAATGCACTTCCAGACTCATTCACTCTCTGACACTCAACATCTCAATCAGCTGAAGCTGGACATGACAGAATTTGCACTGAAGTGACAAAAATACAAATAAAAATAAAAATGCAATGAGTTCAGAATATGCACCTATATCGTATTGCCATAAACTAAGCTTGCTTTTTCCAATAAATACAGTATGTTAAGTCTAATTATTTGCCAGTAATATCTTGCAGGTAGAGTAAATGTGTTTCTCTCAGTTTCTCCTGTTCACAACCAGTAAAGTTTTTTTTTTTTTTTCTGGGCTACTGAACACCTCTTATAGGAGTATAGTGATGTCCCTGTTGTGTCGCCTTGGCTTGCCAAACCAAGAGTTTCTCTGTTTTCGTCCTGGACTTAAGAGTGCATGCCCATGCTTTTTATGCAGTAAAAAAAATGATGAAGTCACTCTGCCAAATCAAGGTCTCAGAGCTGGGTGGTGACCGACTCCTCCTGGTCCCCTGTCCAGCTGATGGACCCCAGGCTGTCGCAAGTCCCCACCCAGCCCTCGTACATGTCCTCGCTGGAGCTGAGCAGGCGCGAGCTGGACGCCGTGATAGTGGAAGCACAGTGCAGGGGCCCCAGGGCCAGGGGCTGCCCCGCCGACGGCGGCCGCAGGAGCAGGGCGCCGTCCCGCCCGTTGGACTGCCTCTGCTGCTGCTGCTGCTGCTGCTCTAGCTGCTGTCGGTGGTGCCGTTGCTGCTGGGACGTGTTGTGATGCGCGTCAGCGTGCGCCCCCACCATCTCGTCCAGCCCGAGCCCCGCCAGCCGGTGGAGGTGCATCTCGCTGCGCGTGACCTGCAGGGGCTCGGCTGCCATGCGGAGGTCCACGCCGTCCGAGATGCTGTAGGCGGAGCGCGAGGAGCTGGCGGGCTCGGGCAGGTGGCCGTTCATGCGGGAGAAGAGCAGGCCCAGGCGCCGCAGCGAGTCCTTCTTGGAGCGCGAGAAGCGCTGCAGGCGTCCGCCGTTGCGTATGAACGAGGACGAGCATGTGAACTTGCGCAGGCCGTTGCTCTTTGGTTTCTTGTCGTTGTCCGGCGCGCTGTCGTTGTTGTCCTCTGTCGCTGGACCCTCCATGGCTGAGCCCTCCGTCGTGCCCGACATGGAGTGGAAGAGCGCCGACACGCCAAACTCTGAGTCCCGGGAGCGTTTGTCGGACGACAAGGAGAGGCTGAAGGATACGCCCTTGGGGCTTTTGGCTTTAAGGTCGTCGGTGGGGTCCTCATCCTGCTGTGTGGCGTCGCTGCTGGACGAGTAGGTGCGACGGGGTGGCTTGCGGTTGCCCAGCAGGTCCAGCACCTCGTAGCGAAAGCTGGAGATGTCCTGCTTCAGCTCCTGCAAGGGCAACAGAGAGGAAGAGAACTCAGAGATTCACATTTCACCCTGTAAATACTAAATACAGAGAATCACATTCTTTCGCATCACTGGTCCTAAATAATTCAGAGGAAATCAAATTTATAACATTTTCACTTGGATTTATATGTAGATATGACGAGTGTCACATTTAGTCATGAACACTGTGAGACAAAACTTTTAGAAGTGAATAAAAAAAATATAAGTAATGAGCGTCAGATTTTGGACAGGACATTATCTGTAACTCACTTTGAAGTTTTCCTCTGTCAGGCCTTCATCAGTCTTTGCACTGCGGATCATTGCAGCAACATACCTCTTCACCAAGTTCCTAATTACTTCCTGTAATTCAAAGAGTAATTTTCAACTATACCAAAACCACTATCAAACATGCATAGTAATAATAATAATAATAATAATAATAATAATAATAATAATATTGTATTGACTCTTTTATTGACATAAGGAGAAAGCATTTGAGAGATCCATGAGGGAACAGGCTCACATGAGCGTATTTTTGGTTTTAATTCGATCAGGGAGAACAGGCATATTTATGACATATGTGATTGCTAGAGGTGAAAATCTGGACATGCATGTATTAGCATTTATTTACATGTTTAGCACAACATTTGCTACTGCTGCAGTGCAATATATACAAGACTTCCTGAAGAATGGAGGAGAAATGGTCTGTGTGCTCAGGTTTGGAGAGGCGAACAGCTTTGACAGGCTCACACTCGATTCCCTGCACTTCCCTGTTCAGCATGTAGTGTTGTACTGCTTAATAAATGAATGGTCCTGCATCCATCAACCCCTCGCTAAAACTGTCATGCTCTCCCCCAGGCCATCATACATTGTCCAGTTGGTGCAGCTCTGGGCACAGTGATCCCAAGGATCTGTGTACCGACAGCTCAGCTCTCGTCATCCTCGTCCCTGCATCGTATGCACCAGCCCACCGACACACTAGCACCAGCAACAGCAGTGGCTTGCTTGCTTATTTATTTATTCATTTATTTCTTTATTTATCCCCTTATTTATTTATTTTTCCCTCCTGCTGATTCCCGTTCATTATCCGGCAGACGGTTGCTAGCTGGCGCTGCACTGGTGGTGAAGTCACATTAGCCATCAGTAAGGGAGCACAGGCAGGCGGGCAGCTCGGAGCGGAGCACGGGCCTGGGGAGGGGGCGGCAGGCGGGCAGCTCGGAGCGGAGCACGAAACTGGGGAGGGGGCGGCAGAGGGACGCCACTGAAGGCAAGCCAAGCCACAATTAGCGTGATGGGCAAACAAGCCGAAAGCCAACGGTCAGACTGTTTCAGCGATGGAAACGAGATTAACGGCGCAAGCCTCCCTGACATACACACCAGTGACAAGGACATGGGGGACATTTTTCATTTATAAAGGGTTTTTTTTCACCCTTCTCTTCTTTTTTTTGGGAGTCATTCTCTTGACAGCCTCTAACTGAACAATATAATCACATTAGGAAAAAAATAGATCTCTCTAAAACAGATTAATTATACGTGGCATAATACAACTGTCTGACTTTTCATTTTTACACTTACTGTACCATCAAAGATTAACACGCATGAATGCAAACTTTCATGTCAAGCCATGCCTCAATGTGGAAACCAATGCCCATTTTAAGAATATACCGTAATCCGATAATTACAGATTACATGTTGCACTGGTTTTGCACAGGTTTGAGAAACCAGTTGTAGTTGTGTATCTCTATTGGTAGAGTTATCCCCTGTAGTCTGTCTTCAGACACTGACTTAAGCCTGTGCGCTTTATTTGCAAGCTCTCTTCAAAAGCCATGTTGAAAAGCACACCAATCAGCAACCAGCGGGCAGCGTCTCAAGTGGATGAGGCTCACGTGGGATCTGGCAATGATATGTTCTGACTGTTCGGTCGTGTTACTATTGAGTTTCACCTCCAAACCAGTCACATTTGAGAATGTGTGTTGTCATTTATTAAGAGTTATGATAGGCGGATATCTCAAATGCTGTATCTCAAAGCTGAACTACGCTAGTTGGCCTCACTGAGATCAGTAAACTATCTGTGCTTAAAGTTTTCCCAATATGCCAGATGACTTCATTCAAGCATTTTTGATGGGGGAAATGCTAATGTGGGGTGTAAGGTTAAGTGACCTTTGCTATAAAATTAGCAGACAATAAGATTTGTCTTGCTAAAGTTGCTAGTTTTTGTAACTTGGCTTGGTGGCAGTAACAATAAAATATTTCTCTTAACGTTAAGTGATAAAGGCTGATTACTATAGCAAGGATAGAACAGTGAATGTTGCTGAAAATATGGTGTAGGCCTACATGGCATGCGTAACGTGTAAGTTCCATATCAGTAAGTCAATTCAGTGAATGTCATTGCCCAGTTCCACAGTTTGAAATGATCCCCTGTGGAGCTTGGTCAGATCAAATTCATAAAGTGACTGGTTCTCCAGACTATGTCCCTATGACAGACACCTGTAATCTTTTGGCGTTATACTGAAAGCATGTGTCTTACCTGATAATGCTGATTCTGAATGAGGTTGTCAGCATGACGCTCCTGAAATCACAGGAAGAGCAAAATCATAGTTGACATCTGAAACTGCGAAGATGTAATAATTAAGTAAGATTGTGATCAAGAACGATTTAAAACAATGACGAACAGGCATTCATGTGTGCACTCTTTGAATTTTGTGCTGATATACAGTATGTTCATACTGATAGATCATGGACTTGGATGGATCTTCAACTTACAGTCTTTTAAATTTAGAGAATTCCTTCTTACCATGACAAATATTACTCACTAATATTACTGCATATAAAAACTTCAGCAGGCCAAATCAATATTAGATGTGACATCTTGTCCCGGAGTTCCTTGAGCAACGTACTGTACCAATCAATAAAATCCCTTGATCAAACTTCTGCTGTGGGGATTTGGAGAGCTTAGGGTGGCTTGAGGTGGTGATGCCAGCGGTGTAACAGCCTGCTAGCTCTGCAGCTTTAGCTCGGATTTCAAAAAGTTAGCATGAGGTGCCTTATATAATAGCTCTCATCCCAAACCATCTCATCTGTTCTGTACTATGTGTGTATTTGTGTGTGTGTCTGTGTGTGTGTGTATTTACTGCATGTGTGGGTGAACGTGGGTGACTATGCTTGCAGGAGAGAGTAGCGAAACAGTCGATCCCTTGCTCAAAGAGGAGAGAAGTTCAGCTGATGGAGGGGATGTCAGGGGAATCGGTATGGTTGAAGCGCCGGTTGCCTAGCAACATGTGGCGGGCTACTGCAACTCGAAGCTGGACAGCCCAGGGTTCTCTCTCATACCGTATGCGTTGGAAAAAAGAAACTGTTCAAATGTGTGGATGGGCAGGCACTACACTCCACTGCTCCCCGCTATGTTCGAACTGATGCACACAGAATCTGCAGCTGTGGCAAACAATTTAATGTGGCTCCAACCTCCTAGCTCTACCCAGCTCAACACACAGAATGATTGGCTTGTAAGTTCTGATTTAATGGAAAAAAACCTAGAAAAAAAACTACGAAGGCGTTATAATGGCGTTGAACTTACTGTGAGGGATAATATACAGAAATTCAAATGTTCATTTAATTCTCTAAACAAAACACAAAGAGTAAACACACAGCAGCCCACTATTATTATTAGACACAGACAAACACAATGACAGCAGCAGCAATGACAGAATGTCTGCTCCCTGCAATGCAATTCTGAGCTTATCTTGAGAAACGAAATTAAAGACAAGACAGGAAGAAACAAAACCATTTTGTCACAACTCTTAGCACAGTCATTAAAAGTGTGCATCAGTGAGAGGTTAGACCTAGAATACAGAAGACCATGCAAAGTTTCTGGCTTAAGGGAAAATTTACAGAAAGCAGTGTTGTATAATGACTGCGGTAACTCATAGTGCTGGGCTCAGAATACTATTCTCTCTCTCTCTAATAACGGTCATTACACAATAGTGCTTCTGGGAAATCCAGTACCCAAGATCCATCCCATAATCGGCTTCCAACTAGTGAAATATAGGAGCGAGAGGGACATGACCACCTAATATATTTTGGCTTTGGCTAAATGGCTAAATTTGGCTTTTGGCTAAAAATAAAAAATATTCAAGTCAGAGTTATACTTTTTATATGTCATATTTTGTCTGGGCGTTGTCTTGTCGTAGGATTTCCCACCGTTATCTCCTTGAAGTTGCCGTGTTTCTTCTGCTCCTCCGGGTTGGGTTGTCCCTTCGCACACAGCCGGCTGTGCACCCACACGCACAGGTACCACACCGACTTTGGGCTGGGGACGATGTTAAAGGGGGGAGGCAGCGTGGCCCCCTCGTCAAAGTAGCTCATCCACAGCTTCGTTCGAGCGAACTTCCACTCGATGTCAGCATGGTCCTGTACGTGAGAGCATGGCAGAGAGTCAAGACCTAAGTCTCCTTAAACATTTAACATGCTATAGCACATTCAGAAGGATGTGGTCTTTGCGTGAGGATCTTTAAGAGATATTCAGAGAAGACATTAGAAAATGTCATTCGTTTTGCAACACGTGGAAACAAGGCATAGTATTTCATTTGGCACATATCTTACCGCTATGAGCTGGTATGAGTTGTTCATCATGGCAATGAGCATGTTGAGTAACACCACCAGGGAGATGACATTGTAAGTGCCAAACATGGTTGCACCCACAAACTCCGTGAACTCGTGTCGTGCCTTAACGTTGGTGACATACAGGTTGAGGAGCCCAAACACTGACCAGAAAAGTGACTGTAGAGTTTCAAACAACCTGCAGAAAAAAGTAAACAGACAAGTGAAAATATGCCCGCCTGACTTCTACAAATTATCTCAAGGAATATTACAAACACTGCTGCTTCGCTTATGCTCATAAAACAAAACACCTCCAACATGGTCTCATATATTGGTGTGATTTCTCTGAAAATTTGCAGTCTACACAGTGAAATCGGGAGCTAAGTTGGAGAGCAGCAAAACAATAGGAAAGACAGAGGCACAGCTCCAGATGTGCCTCAGCATTTCAATAATTTAGATGGATTCCCATTAGGCTTAACACAATGTGCAGATGAAATCAAGCGATGGAGGACAAGGCAGGGAGAGAACACACACTGGCTTCCAGCTACGACTGCAATCGGCAGACAGAACGCCTCCCTTGATGAGAACAGCGCGGCTGACATCATTTATTCAGTGAGACAGACAGCGAGGAGACGACAGACAGGAACAGAGAAACAGGAAGAGGAAAGTGGGAACAAACAGGGACAAAGAGAATCAAGACTGACAGACAGAGAGGGAGAGAGATGGCAGGGGAGAGGATGTACACTATCACAATCACACTACTTTGCTCTATCAACTTGAAATCATGAGGGCAAGGTCTTGGCTGAACTTTTATCACAGCATTGATGGAAGAGAGTATGGTTGGATTAGAAGGCTGAATTTTCTTTATCCCTTCTTGTACATTACCATAGGCAGAAACACACACAAGTTCCTGACCAGACTTTCTTGACTTAGACCTGTGGGATGGTGCTTTAAAGATCTTGTATATTTCTGTTGTATATCTTCTGTTAGTTATATTTGTGTTGAAAAGAAAAAGACATGATGGCAGATTAAAAGAGTTCTGTGACACATAAATGGCAAAAAGTCCTAACTTTACTTGTGTTGTTCACACTTAACTTGTTTTGGCTACTGGGGTTGGAAAAATGTGTGTCAACAAAAGTAATCATTGAATTCATTTAAAGCCACCAACATTATGTTCATCACTCACAGACCACAACATATATCTAGTTCATTTTGTGGTCACTTTGGACATGTTTTTGGCCCCAGTATCCGCTGCAGGGCGAGACTTCATCTTGGAATTGACAACCTTAGACTGACTTGTGAAAAGAGAGCAGTGGAGAGACATTTTTGCCAGGAAAGTCTGTACCCCAGCAGAGAGACTCTTGCTTCAGGAAGCTAGTGTGCTTCTCCTCCTCAGCAAAGATCAAAGCAGGACAGGGGCAGGCGAAAGGTAGGCAATAAAGGGAAAGAAAAACATGTAGCATAGGCAGTTGCCCTGCCTTTGGTATCAAAAAAAAAACATGCAGTAGTATACATTAATGACTGAAGAAGATATCTGTGATTAAATAAATGATGAGTAAACAGCGTGTACTCCTTGTGTCCTATATATCTTACTTCCTTCCTCACATCTTTGCTGCCACATTTACTTTGCATCTTGAGTTAGCTATAAATTATTTGCTACTAAAGTAAATGGCTTTAATTTATGCAGTGTTATACACACAGTGCACATTTAGCTGGGCGGGTTGCCATACTGTTTTAAATGATATTCAAAACAAACACTGCTCCAGTTTTATTACAACCTGCTGTTCTCCTATGAAATCATACTGTAACAAACAGCAGGAAAATGTCTTGTTTATTTAGAGAGATGTACATTAAAAGCATTGTGAAAAGATTATGCCTTGAAGAAGAATGCTTAAAAAGTGAATGTGTTACATAGCTCCTGTTACATTGTACCATTATGTACATGTAATTCCATTATGTAACATGCTTATTATCCATGTATAACTTAAGCCTAAAGCTTTCATTGGGGTCTTTGTAACTCATTATATTACATAGTCACTGTGGTGTACTAATTAATGTGTAATTACATTGTGATAAGGAATGCATAGTATAAAGTATGTCTGTTGATCTGATCATCTTCATTAAGCTATATAAGCCAGAGTATTCACTTTCAAAATGAACCCCAGCTATGGAAGAGATGACAGAATGTGAAAGGAGCTTTTCCTCTCTAAATATGCCCCCTCTCCATCCTCAGTATCTATTCAATCTATTCACATATTCTGTGTCCTTCTCTGCCCCTGAAATAGATGAATGAAAACAATATGGCCGGCATATTAAAGCACTCATGTGGGAACAACTCCAATAAATCATCTTCAATATGCAGGTGCTAAAAAGAAAAGGACATAATTTGCTTCTATGTACCAATCTTACCGTACTGAAACGTCTGCTTCAATTATAGGCAGAAAACCCCCATCATAAATCACACAACTGTTGCAGATGCAGTAAAAAAATAATCTGCCTTGTCACCTGGCTAGTCATATCTGAAAACACCCTTCCAGATTCACTTTGCCAAAGTCTGCACTAATACCTTTGAGATCTATATCCAACGACAGATGTATGGTGTCATTTCCATTTCCTTACACAAAGCAGCAATTTTAACCAAATCCTTGGCAGAGCACTGAAATGTTTTGGTAGTACTTACGTGGAGAAGGCATTGTTCTGCTTCTCACAGCGGATGCCCTTGCAGTTGTTGGGCTCGTCGGACGCCTGCGTCTCGTAGTAGAAGTAGAGCTGGTTGAGGCCGTTGGCGAAGGCCAGCAGGACGAGGCAGTAGATGAAGAGGAACTTGAGGATGTCCAGCAGCATGCGCCCGAGCGAGATCTGCAGCGGGCCCAGGTGCGAGTTGGCAGTGAAGAGTGAGATGAGGCGCAGCGAGCTGAAGATGTTGGCGATGGCGAACAGGGCCTCAGCGATGAGTGTCGGGTGCCACATCTCCCACTCCTCACGTGGGCGAGAGCTGTTGTACTTTTGGGGCGGTATGGGGTTAGGGGACAGGGGCAAATGAGACAGAGGAAACTAGATTAAAGTTAATGTTAAATGAAATGGTAGATTGTAAGTGTGTCATTGGTTTGTTTAAAAAAGAGATGGAAGAATTATTAAAGAATTATTATTTACAATTAAAGTTAAAGAGAAATGGAGATAAAGACAGATTATTTAATTATGGGGAATTGTTTCCATTCTCAAAGTATAAACAGCAAATGACAAAAAAAATTGTTTCATCACACTGCAGTAATTTCTTATTAGTAATAGTTTGTGAGTTTTCATCAAATAGCTTTCATGAAAATAGAAAGTCAATTGCAGCATGTCTTGGTTGCAGAGATAATTTATGAAGGTGAAAGGCTCCATAGATTAGGTTGATTAATATACATCAAAGTGAGCTTTAAGGTTTATATCTTGGTCTGATAGAAGCCTGTGATGATATATTATCATCTGTGAAAGATAATTGCTTTTAGCATGACTGATTTCAGAAGTGGCAAAGGATATTTATCAAAATTGGTTTAGCTGCAGTTCATTTTCAACCAAATGTATATTGGTTGTACCTTGAAGTAAGCGACCATTTTCAGAGATATGGTGGCCAAGTAGAGTGAATTCATGGCAAAATCCATGAGGTTCCACCAATCGTGGACGTATTCCGTGAAGCCACCATCCCACATCTCTTTAATCTCGGCCCAGATGAAGCCTGTGGACAAAAAGTGATGATTATTCACAATTACCCATATGCAGCGACCACATAAAACCAGCATATATGTCAATTAAATCAAATAAGGTTAACCTTTCTCATAAATAGCTTTAGGCACTGGCTACTTAATGCGTAATCAATTACATAACTCTGTTTCTTGTAATTCTATGTTTAATTGCTATATGTTCTAATGTACTTAGAGTTAGGCTTAGGGTTTGGTTTAAAAGATGTAACCATCATGTTAACATATTATGTAAATAAAATTACTATTTTATCACACATTAACATGAATTAAGCTGCAGAGGCTCTAACCTTGGCTTACAGAAGACCTGAAACCATCTCATGGTTCTAACATTTGTAATTTATGGCGTACGAATGCATCTGTGATGAAAAGATCTCTACATGATTCAAAAGCTTCACTCGGGCTATGAAATAGTTCATGATTGGCATGAAATAGAATGACATTGTTTGATTCTGCTTAATGTTATTGCACATCTCTATCAAAGCTGTTTCATTATTTGCTGCAACTATGATGTAACAGCAAAGATATCTTCTCCTCAGCTCCACGGGACTGTGTGTTCACCGCCGAGTGGTGAACGCCATTCAACCACCCACCCATGAACGCCATCATTTCCAGCCACCCAATGCAGTATTTTTTAAATTTTAGAAAAAAATGTGATACATTTTAATCTGTATGTCTATGTATACCGGTAATGTCATTGTTGTAATTTTATGTACACTACCGGTCAAAAGTTTGGGGTCACTTAGAAATTTCCATTCCATTCCATTATAAACAGAATACCAGCTGAGATCAGTTGCATTGTTTTTTTTTTTTGTTTTCATTGTTAATTTTGTACAACATGACTGTCTCTGTATACTGTCATTGTTGTATGTGTACTGTATCTGTGAATACTGTCGTTGAATTTGTACAGCATGTGTTTGTCTCAGTATACTGTTGTTGTAACAGTATGTGTACCAGTATATCTGTGAGTACTGTGTTATTTGTATGTGTATGTCCATGAATATCGCCGTGTGTGTATGTCTGTATGCTGTCGTTGTTGTAGTGTATAATATGTTGGCTTCCACCCATGTGCAGTGCACTCTCTTACCCAGCACCCAGGGCAGGATCATCCACTCCACCACGGTGGGCGGCGGGCCCTGCACGTGCAGGTCGGTGCGAACGATGTGCTGCGAGGCGAGCAGCAGGAGGAAGAGAAAGGTGAGGTAGGATGCGGTGTGGCAGATGAACTTGATGAAGGGCTTCTTGATGAAGAGGCCCAGGGCGCTCTTGGGCGCCAGCAGGTAGACCAGGGAGAAGACGGGGAACAGGAGCCCGATGACGAAGCAGGTGACCAGCTTGACCACCCAGTGGCGGCGGCGCCAGCCCGGGAAGCTGTCGTACCACAGGGTGGCCAGCAGCTGTTGGCAGTTGGGCTGAGCCACAAACTACAGGAGAAGAGATGGAGGGAAGAGGATGGGTCACTTTTTACTTGGATGGTCTCCGAAAAGGGCTTTCACACCAAAGATTCTAGAACAGAGCAAGATAGATCAGTTACGTCATAGGCATGAAGTACGCTCTGAGCCCGACAGGGCGCCATTTTAATAAGCTCAGCGCAACATTTCATATTCAGTTCAATTCTGTAAGGCCCACCTGAACAGCTGTTTTTAACGTTGCCAGCTGTTTTTTACTCGGTAATGAACTGCAAGAACTGGCAGTGTGAAGGCCTGATTTATCTTTTCAAGTTTACACTGAATAAGGATAGGTAAATAGGCCTATTATTTGGAGACAAGTAGCTATTCCACTGGTAAAATAGATCACATAAATTCCCATTGAGGACTATAGCCTACTGATAAGCTAGCTAGCGGGCAAACTAACTTAGCTAACGTTATATTATCACCACATTGTTCTTTTCTACCTGTAGGCTATACGTTAACCCTTTGTTCACGGCTGCTTAAACACAGAGCATAGGCATAGGCTATTATTATCAATCACTAATGAGTCAAAGTTTCACTCAAGCGTCTGATGTAACTTAAATAAATGCAAATGGTTGGCCTAGGCTAAACCTGGCCGTGCTTGACACTAATTATTATCGTTTCCATGCGGTCAAAACTCCCAAATTGTCCTGCTTGCCTATGTAGAAATGCATATGACCACAGAAGTTCGTTTTAAAATCATTAGCCTATTTCAGGCTGGAGCCAAATTAAAACATGTCTTTGTAAATGGCTTTGTAAATTAGGCTACGTTTAATTAAAAGTGTTTCTTGCGTGCGTTCATTCTCTCATTCCCTCTCCAAAATGTTCCTGTTCTAGGCTGGCCAAGTGCATGAACCCAGCATCCAGCGCGCGTCACATGAAACACAATTGAGATAATAGATTGACCATATTGTACAACTGCAAAGCCTTATCATGGGCATGTTATATTCATGACATGAAAAGTGGAACTTATAGAACGAAAATGAGAAATTGCGCAGTCGGCTAAACGTTTAAACTTGCGCAAAGGCTGATGAACCAGCATCGGTGCGTCGCATAAATTAAAACACAAATGGAAGAGACCGCACAGCCCGACCATTGGACAATCCACCACAAAACCTTTCCATGGGCATGCAACGTTTATTACATAAAATTGGAATATGAACGCATTTCATCACACCTGACAAATAAACAGGGGCTGTGGCCGCGATTTGACTGATTTATTGAGCTCTCAACGCAGTGCTGACTTTAAGCGTCTTTGATGGCGTATACAAAGGGAAAGCCCTCTAATCGGACGGGCAAGACTGACAAGGAGGCCAGCCCGTGGCTACACTTGGTAGCCTATGTCAAACAGATGCTTTAATCTCTTCGACCTCCACAAATTAAATACAGTTAACTCCGTAGTCGTTTGAATAAGTTTACGATTGACAGCGCGACTGACAACGTTGTGATAAATAGGCATTCTTTTTGCAAAGTCAGCAGATGCATCAATTTTGAACAAAGTTATTAGGCTACACCGCGCCGGTTGTAGTCTGCATGAAGTTCTTTTCAAGCCACCGTTTTTGTTTTCCGTAGGGGAGATGCAGGCTGAACCAGCGAGGGAGAAGGTGCAGGGGAGAGAATGGAGTGCTCTACACTTCACGCACATCTCTATGAAATAATGTAGCCCTAGACTAATCCATATTTTTAAATATTTTAAAACAATCATGGAAACCATGTCAATAGGCTAGACAGATGTTATTGAGTAGGCCTAATGCAGGAATGGACGTTACAGTTATTCAGTAACTATAGCGAATTACTGAAATTTAAGTGTAATGTGTTACCTTTAGACTACTTCGTTTCCCAATAAAGTAACGAAATTACAGTAACACGTTACCTAACACTGGCCTATTGAACTTTGGTGGAATGATGGACAGATATCAGTGCCCTAGCCTAATTTACCCTCGGAAATAATTCTACATTGTCTTTATACAATATACTTAACTGGTCTAGACATGGTTGTGGTCTATTGGGTTTCCGCATTAATTTCAACATACAGCTTTACAGAATAAAATATTGTTAACATGTTAGGATCAGCGCCATAGGATTCCCCACGGTAGCCAGCGTCTGACGACACCTGAGCTTACCAAAATGGCGCCCATAGAGTCATAGGCGTACTTCAACATATCAACGTATTCTCCTTGCCAGTAATCTATCTTGCTCTGTTCTAGAATCTTTGGTTCACACCAAGAATGATAACTATAGACCCTTTCAACAATAAAAACTAAAACAATGCTTGAACATTCTATTTGGTTCCCAATCTACTTCCTCTGCATTAAGATAACATATGGAATGTTAAAACGGAAGCCTTGTGGGGCCAACTATGATGCTGATAATGGCACTCTCTTGAAAGGGTCTATAACAATAACTCAAAGTGACACAAACAATATCGTTCTTCATGTCATTATTGTTATAGTTTTGTGAACGTTGTTATTCATATTAGCTACAGCGATACTTTTTTGCTGTTATCGTTTTATTTCTTGTTCTTGGAGTGAACAAGGCTATCTACAGATGCTCAGGTTACAAACAAACTATCTGCTGACCATACTTTATGGTTATAGTTAGGGTTAGGAGTTAGGTTTGGTTAAGGTGATGTTCAGTAATTGATCAACAACCGTTTTTAAAGACTGATTTTGAATTTCAACAAACCATCTGCTGTCTCTGTAGGCGAACTATCCAAGCGAAGAGTTACCAGAGGATGCAACAAAGGCAAGCGATGTCACCAAAATACACATCACTCCGCCCAGACATCTAGCTGAACACATTCATCTGAGCCCATAGGAATTCTATTACATAGGTTGCCATAGGAATTCTATTACATAGGTTGCCATAGGAATTCTATTACATAGGTTGCCATAGGAATTCTATTACATAGGTTGCCATAGGAATTCTATTACATAGGTTGCCAAGTATGTCTTTGTATTCCTCTGCTTGCTCTCCATTTAGACAAACTGCACTGCATATTTAAAATATGCATGAGATGCTGTGTTATGGTTCTGTTACTCCTCTCTGCTTCCCAGCGTGGCCTGTGGCACATACAGTGCATTATTCTCATCAGGAACTGCAACCCAAACAGTGACAAATGAGCATCCGGCATTTGCGCCCATTCAAAACTAAATTGCTTTCTGATTTGATGTTTTAGCCCCTTTGCAAGTCTAATGCAGACCCAACTGACTGGTCATTTCCAGTTGAGTTGCCACAGAGACTCAATGGCTCTGAGCCTGAAATGTGTTTGTGGTCTCATCTCCTCTGCGGGTGCCTTGGTCTCTGCTACCAGGAACCTGATTAAAGGCCTGTGAGCATGAGATACTGTATGTAGATAGAGAAAGAGAGAAAATAAGTCTTCAACTAAAAGAGATGATCAATCCATATACATCTTCCTATGGAAAATGGGAGACACAAGTCAGGTTGCACTGTTTTAAAAACAATGTTTTTATGCTGTCGTACCCTGCCTTGTCAGACTTTAATAAATTAAAGAGGCATTTGAAATTAAAAGAGGCATTTCTGGTGAGATCATCAGGATGCTGCCCTTGTAAATTCAATATGTGAGAGAAAAGACCCATTAAAGGCATCACCACAGCAGCCTCCCCCAGCA